>NC_071280.1:8571308-8826308 GCF_023375685.1 Ictalurus furcatus
TTACCTTTGAGGTGATATTCTTAGCAATTGTGTTATTAGAGCCTGAAGAAGAAAAGAGAAACATGTGTACCTAAGCGCTCAATCTGCAAGCTGAAGTGAGTTACTCTAAGTTGATATCTTTATTTATATTTAAAATGAATGAACCAATGCATATCAATCATCATTTATATTGTTAACCAACAAATGGTTAGACATGGAAACATGCACAGATCTTTAGTGTGCTGTTCCGCAAGCCTTGTATGGACAACCACAGACTTAGAGTTAACTGGTCTAGCACTAGCAAGCTTAAGTTCTATGCCTCTCAGCAGTGATTAGCTGGCGCCGTTGCCAGGTTGGATACCAGGCCTTCTTCCCAGCACGATTTTGGCCTATGTGTCAGGCACGCTCTCTGATCTATTCACGGTGGAATGGTCCTTCTCATTCCGAAATGAAAGCCTTCCTTGTCCCTCTGCTATGGTTACTCCAGCCTGCCAACCATTCTCAAGCCTTCCTCCCTAGACTGATGCATTCCCCACATCAGTCATGAGCAGAATTTACAATAAAAGTGGAAAGTAATTTGTTTGCCGTGGCTCTTCCCTTACTATGGGTTTCTTTGGTCTATTGAAAAAGATCTTGAGTGCTCTCCAGTGACCAAGCTCACAAAGGGGTTTGAGAGTGATGGGTCTTGATTCAAGTAATGCATGATAAGGCGAACATGACAGCATAGCATCTATTCATCACTTCTATGAGATTCTTTTGTATGTTTGTTTTTTTTTTTTTTATAACGGCAAGCTTTGATAGGCTTGAAGAACTGACTCGGCTTGTTATCATTTTGTCAAATTTTATCACCATTTATGAGAATAAGTTCAGTTACAGAGAAGAGCTTTTACAGATTTAAGGCTTGGATGACTCCAGCAAAACACAACCAAATATTCTTCTGAAATTATCACAATATTTCCTGTATTTATTTTAATATGATTCATATCAGATATGGCTCATATTGTAATGGGTTGTAATAACAGTTGTAGGCAGATAATGAAACATGCTGATTTAATTTAGCTTGCCGTCATTTTTTTTTTCCACATTAGTCTCTGGTCTTGTCATATACATCAGTTCTTAATAGATAGCCTAAGCACTCTGTTTCTAATTAAAACTAACATGAGCAGAAAACCCCTCTTTATCTTTCATATGCTGTGCTTAGTATTTACAGTGGCTCTGTAACTGAAGTTATGTGGGATCCAACAAAAGCAGACAAAAGCTATGCTATGCTCTGTCAATATCAGGCTCTTGATAAGTCATGGTCTAACTAGATGTTGCATTTTTGCATTGAGTATGTCAGCATATTTTTCAACTATAGTCATGCCCATTAGGCAGATGTCCTCGAAACAGATGGTCAGTAAGGTTTGTTCCTCTGTGGTCTGCTAGGGATCATGTGAACCTATAGAGATTCAGAGCAGAAAAGAAAATGATAACGTCAGTGAAATAAGTTTGTGTAGAGAACGAGTATTAGTGTTGTGTAGAGGCAAGCAGGTGCATCCTTTGGCTTATGCCGTTTATCAGGAATGTATATTGTAAATGGCATACAATAGATTTGGATTTCTTAATATATCATGCTTTGTCCAAACCACAATTAATTAATAAATTGCCCAAATATTCCTATTTAATAAGTAACCAAAACACTCTTACAGTTCTGTTTTAGCTTGTCCTGTCTTAGTGTCTATCCGTTTGTGTAACAGGCAGTTTTTTTTTTTTTTTTTTTTTTTGCATTTGCATGCAGCCTCATGCTCTTTATAAATCTAATCAAATTGCTATTACTCTCCAGGAGCAGCAGACTAATCTTGGTTCAGCCATCCTTTCCGTCTATGCTATTTACTTAGCATCCTGTGAATGTTCAATGATGTTCAATGATGTAGATCCAAGTCATTCTTGAAGGGTAACTTGATTACAATGCAGGTCTGAGCTCGAAACAAGACCATGCAATGCATGAAGTGAGCTCTATAATGTGTGCAGGCACACACCTAATTTGCTGGTGTAATGCTGATGTATTGCTAACATGGGTGTATGTCTTCAGCCTGTAGTGTTCCCATTCGAAGTCTACTGCCTCAATGTCATTTCACTGTGTTTGTTCTACAGTATAATAATACAAATAATGTATTTCTCATTAGGCACATTTATGAAACAATCTGCAATCACTAATCAATTTACTACAATGGCAAAATTGTCTAATTCAAGCACAGGCTTAAAGGTCCTGTCCTATTTCTAACATCAGAGTAAATGAGCAAAGCACAACACATAAACAGGCAACTTCATCCAACTATTAACTGACTAAATAATATTATCCATAATAAATCACTAAACAACAACTGGCGTGTTATTACGGAAACAGGTATGAATAATAAAATTTTAAAAATGTCTAACGAATGTAATTAAATACTGGACTCACTTAATATGTTGCTGGAAGTATGCCAGGCAGCCAATTATTTGTGCTTGTCATGGTCTTGGTCTCCTCTCTTCCACCTCCCATGGTAATAGTGTCATTGTTTCAGAGCACCTTAAAGGTCAGCTTACACTAAGACCACTTCTGAAACATTTTTTGAGTTGTGAATCTCACTGAAAAGATGGGGTGCCATTTTAACCAACATTTCAATCCACACCATTTCTGTGAGTCTCACACACTAACAAATGCTACTCTATACATCCTGCTGTGTTTTTTTATTTGGTTGGTGTCTTAATTGCAAACGGAAATTGTGATTTAAAAAAAAAAAAAAAAAAAAAATTCTTTATTTACTTGAAAGGCAATCCTTGTTCCAGATGACAATGGAAAAGCTGAGAAGAAAGGCTGAAGGCTGGCTGCTGGGAATATATAATGTAGCCTCAGTGTGTGATTTAAAGCCACAGATGTGTAATCAGCTTTAAAGTTTTGCTTCCTGTGGGGAAAACTGTATCTGTTTCAATGTCACAATAAGGGTGATTTGTACTTTGGGATAGTGTTGAGTGTCCCATACATCATGTACCAGGAAAGGAAAAAAAATAATGCTTGATATAGAGGATCAGTTAAGATCAGCTTGATTTGGTATGGCAGGGATTGTGTGCGTGTCATGAAAAGATTTGAAAGTTTACTGCAGAGTTTACAAACCACACTATTCTGTGGTGCATTCTGTCAAATACAATACGAATGTGAGTCTGTGTACATTTCTCATTTCTGTCTGTAGAAAACAGAAACAGCAATTCGGCCCAAATCATAATTTAATCATGATTAGGTACAAATCACACATGCAGACTGATTGTTCATTTGGACAAGCTGGGAGCCTAAAATGCTGATAGCCCCTTGTCTGTTGTACGTCTGCAACCCTGCTATTCTTTAAAAAAAACCCAGTGTACTACTGTTAAACTTCCAGGGCTGCTGTTCCTTTTATATGCAACTTGCTGGGCATTATTTGACAACAGAACAACTCTATAGCGGTTACTGGTATCAAATAAAGAAACTCGAGATTGGATTATATTTAGTGATCAATATTGTGGCAAGCACATTTCCTACTTCCTAGTGTCTACTGTATATCCTCTGTTCCCTTCATACTGTACTTCTAACTGCACAGACACTAAATACATTTGGATGATTACAGAAACTATTACATTCATACGTAGGGTCATGTCAAAACACAACATGTCTAGGGTCATGTCACCCAAAGTTTAACAGCAGTAGACTGTAATTTTGGCTGACAGGCTTGCAGAAGAATATGAGATTAGACAGGTTGACCAATGTGGTGCAGTCTGCATTTTAGGCCCACCCACTCATCCAAATCAATAATAAATCTTTATGTTTGATTTGTGACTAAACTACTCGTTGTACCCAAGTTTCTAATTAGTTAATCCATGTAGCCTACATGGTTGCAACCAACCACAAGGTAATTAAATCATAATCATCTCTTTTGGCTTCCTGAAACATTATGAAAATCACTGATCCTAAATGCAGTCAACACCTATTCCATATGCATTTTATCAGATGTTATTTATTTATTAATTAAATTTTTGTCACCAGAAGAATATCCTTTTTTCTTTCTTTTTTTTTCTTTTTTTTTTTTTTTTTTTTTTTCATCTCATAAAATCAGAATAACATTTGTTAGGGACTGATTATCAAATCCAGAGAAACTTAGATTTGATCATTCTCTTTCACCCCGGAAATCCATGCGCTATCAATGGCTTCTGATTAGACCATCAAAAAACCTCTTCCGCTGGAAGCAACCACTAACTGCCCCCAAAAATGGCTCTAATAATGAGGTAATTCACAACTGCTTGGGCTTTCCATCAAGTGATTGGCTTGTGAGTCTTCTAAGTGTTAAAGGCCTGGGCTCAATGGCTGATGTTGCTAGTCAGTGTGGTTATAGCAGGATGTTTGAAAGTGGATACTCAGAGTGAAGGCAGGGTTCTGTAGGGCAGATCGGCTGGAGTTTAGTTCTAAGTCTAAACTCACCTCTGGTTCTAGGTGTATGAGATTAGCAATGGGACTAAACTGTGCAGGGTGACAAAAGATGTTCTGAGATTAACAGAGATACACTGGTTCCACACACATCTAACACGTTACAGTTTATGAGCTTGCACTGCATAAACATGCTCAGAGAAAGTCCCTTTCCTTTTCACTGGGGTGGTACTCTTATCTTTTGTACATCCAATATATATCTTTCACCTGGAAATGGAAATAGTGCACCTTAAAAATGATTTAAGATACATAATTGGACTGTAATTATCTGTTCAAGTAAAGGCACATTACCATTATAGATAAAAGATACACAGTACAAGATGTATGCTTGAGGGTACCACCCCAGTCACAAGGAATGGTACAGTACCATTAGTATAATTTTTTTTCTGGGAGTGCATTTTTTAAAAGTAGAAATCCATGGTTTGTTTTTATTCACAGTGAGGACTAAGAGCATGATAGTTGTCTTAACCATGTCCATATTTCACTTTGCACTACAATCTTAGCCAGTGGCTGAGGATAACATTATCAAGAGCTTAGTGGAACATTATGTTTTGGCCAGAGTGCGTGGTCATGGGAAGGTGCAATGAATCAAAACCATCTGAAAGAGGCCAGAGAATTAAACCCTTCATTACTGTTGCTCACTTGTAGAACCGACATTGCTGTGGGGAGAGCAATGTGAAAAAGTGTTACTTAAGACTAAGGCATTTATTACACTCAGAGAACCCTACACTTTCTAAAGACTTAAACTCAATGGCAGTTGTGCCATCATTAGTCTTTTCTAACACTACAGCCGCTCGTTTATCACAGATCCTGAGTCGCTGTGGTGTACTCAATAAAAATGTTTTTATATGAGAATATTAAATGGTTCACAACAATCCTGGGCAGAATGAACCTTTAAACCAGTGAGCTACAAATAATAGAGAACTCTCTGCTGAACGTTTGTTTACTAGAGTATAAAATTTTAACTATTATTATTAGATAACGTTCTAAAAAACATGACCTTTAACAGTAAGTGGTGTATTGTATTACAGACTCTACTGCAGAGCTCAGACCAATGAAGTTAATTTAATTACTGCAACTATTGAGCTGTATTGTACTCTTCCTCATATTATCTTTGTGCTGTAGAGCTCATGTATCAGGATCAAAGGCTTTGGTAATGTGTGAGTGTAAAACTATAGACATTATCAGAAAATATATTCAACATTAGGACATTCATCTAATATACAATATATGAATTGTAAATATGAATATACAGATAGATATATGTGTTTACACAGTGTCACTGTACAATACGGGGGCCCTCAGTTCCAGTTCCAGAATGATTTGCTGATTTTCCTGTTGAAAGAAACTGGAACCAGGAGAAACCGGTATATGAGAAACATACACACCAATCAGCCATTACATTAAAATATAATCTCGTTACAGCTGCATCCGTCAATGGGTGGGATATATTGGGCAGCAAGTGAACAGTCAGTTCTCAAAGTTGATGTGCTGGAAGAAGGAAAAATGGGCAAGTGTAAGAATCTGAGTGACTTTGACAAAGGCTGAATTGTTACGGCTAGACGATTGGGTCAGACCATCTCCTAAATGGCATGTCTGGTGGGGTTGGCCCTGTATGCAGTGGTTAGTACTTAGCAAAAGTTGTCCAAGGAAGGGCAACCAGTGAACCGGTGACAGAATCATGGGCGACCAAGGCTCACTGATGCGTGTATAGAGCGGAGACTAGTCCATCTGATCCGATCCCACAGAAGAACTTCTGTAGCACAAATTGCTGAAAAAGTTAATGTTGGCTATGATCGAAAGGTGGCATTGCAGCTTGTTGCATATGGGGCTGTGTAGCTGCAGACCAGTCTGAGTGCCCATTCTGGAGCAATGGAAGAAGGTGGCCTAGTCTGATGAATCACATTTTCGTTTACATCATGTGGACAGCCAGGTACTTGTGCGTCACTTACCTAAAGAAGAGATGGCAACGGGATGCGCTGTGTGAGAAGGAAAGCTGACAGAGGCAGTGTATGCTCTGGGAAATGTTCTGCAGGGAAACCTTGGGTCCTGGCATTCATGTGGATGTTACTTTGATACGTTCCATCTACCTAAACATTGCTGCAGACCAAATACACCCCTTCATGGCAACAGTATTCCCTAATGTCAGTGGCCTCTTTCAGCAGGATAATGCATCCTGCCACACTGCAAAAATTGTTCAAGAATTGCTTGAGGAACATGACAAAGCATTCAAGGTATTGCCTCCAAATTCCCCAGATCTCAGTCCGATTGAGCATTTGTGAGATGTCCTGGACAAACGAGTCTGATCCAAGTCCACCCAGCTCACAACTTACAGGACTCAAAGGATTGGCTGCTAACATCTTGGTGCCAGATACCACAGCACACCTTCAAAGGTCTTGTGGAGTCCATTCCTCGATGGGTCAGAGCTATTTTGCCAGCACAAGGGGGACCTACACACTGGCTGGCTAAATCCCAGCTAATTCCCAGCTGGAAACAAAGACCTTTGAGGACTTGGTGAACGGTGGGGGATTCAGTGACAGGTGGAACAACATGCTGGTTGGAGTACTGATTTAGTGGCATCAAAACCACAATGTGCAGATGCTAAAACGTGAACCTAATTTTCAGATTTTTTTTTTTCCAGATAGAGGGAAGGCTTAGCCATGCTAGTGATTATACCAGAAAAGGCCAATACACTTTACCCATGCACAAGCTGTTATACCAACATGTATCCTGCTTTAACAACATTGTACTGACTGATTTTATATCAATATCCACTCTCAAACTATAACTCATGTTGGCACTCGCAATCTTGTCTGATTAGGCTGAATTATAGATACTAATGGTGCAGGATAATAAAATCTCAGAATTCCCAGGAAGTCAGGCCTCCTCTTGCTGTTTATGCACTTGCTTAATGAACAGTTAAACCACACTTTATGGAAGGAACGCAGCTTTGTTTAGACAAGTAAACCTGATGTGTCGTTTCATCCTTTGATTACTGTGATTTATGTATTGTGCAATACGTATTATCAGTTTGACCTAGATAAGACAGAAAACCATGAATCATCCTTGCCTGGAGGTAATACTTTTCAGCTTCTGGTAAAGACAGAGGCTTATGCAAAATAAATTAAATAAACAGAAGGTCATACTATTGCATCTTTAATGCTAAAATGAATAATTAAATGGGATGCTGACATTTCACACAGCAGATCTTTTTGCTGTTTCCAAAGCAGCTGTTCAAATGTTTAAATGTTCTTCCTAAGACAAGACGGTTGTCACATGAAAAAAAAAATAAACAAATTGCTAAATATAAAACAAATCAAATACCCATTATATGTTGGAAAGGCATCTGTTTGATATTTCAGCAGGTTTCCTCCACCTTTTCAGCACATTTAAAAGTGGAAAAGTGCAATATCGTATCCCATGTAAAATGTATTGAAAAAAATATTATATTGTAAATATAGCACATTTTGTATAAGATGTGTCATAACCAATGGAAGGTTTAGACATAGAAGCATGAATGTGCAGAGAGAGTTTATAGGGTTTAGGTCTAGGCACGCATTATCATTACAGTCAGCACACTCGAGGAAACAGTCAGGTGAGTAATAGCAGGCAAAAAGAAGCTAAAAGGGCAAACCAAATAAGACAGTATATGAAAGTACTTAGCTTTTTGGAACAACAGAAATGCACAACAGACTGGTGAGATTGATTAAAGGAAAAAGGCTAATTTTTCCCAAAAACGTTGCGTGCGTTGGCACTGTCTGCTCACAGCCTCACAGTGCTGTAACAAATTATTACAATTATTACCGGTTATAACAAAAAAACAAGCATAACATATATATATATATATATATATATATATATATATATATATATATATATATATATATATATATATATATATATATATATATATATATATACTAATTGTAGTTATCATACTAATGTAATCTCATTTTCCATCGCTCTAGTCATCTTCTGCTTGCAGGTGATCAGAGATGAGTGGATAGTGCCTGTCCTCCCTTAAAGCTTTGTTGCCGTTTGATGGAGTTTTATTAAATAAATTCTGTTTTTTCTTTTCAAACTGCGAGAGCTGAGTTGCTCTCTCTCATAGCTATCAAAAGAAAAAATAAGTGCAATTTTATGACACTGTCCATAGCAAAACAAAAGAACAACATAGTCAAACTCGCTACATAGCTGAATCAGGTGACGTAACCACGCAAAAACGAATGACATCAACTGACATTTCCTGTGAAATCTGACTCGACAGCTCAATTTATAAATCATTATTACAAACTTACCCTTTGCGAATCGGTAAGCTTATTCTAATTCATTTTTAACCCAAAAAAAGTTCCGTACCGCAGCTTTAATTAAAACTTCTGCACCCCACAACTACACATCATTTGCTCATATGTGATAAGAGTAAACAATGTGCTAATATTAAAGTTTGTTCAGGTTATTATTATTAAATTGTTTTCAGGATTAAGATGTTAATTTTTAAATGAATTTGTCAGCCCTGCTTTGTTATTACTGGAAAACAGCTCCAAGTTGTATGAATCACTTAGGGATGTTACTTTGCGTGGTACATTTTAACTGTAAGGACAGCAAATATGTTTTGGGCATGCATAAACAATTACGTAAAACTTATTATTATTGAATGAAATGTTACCGTATCCTTTTTTTTGGTGATCTGGAACAGTATTATAAAGTGAAACACATGGAAAAGCATTACTAATGACTGTATTAACAAAACAGCATTACAGTTTTGTTGCTTATTTACATCACTTTTAAAGTATGTTAATGGAGAATGTGTTATTCGTTGCTACATTACAACCTTGTACTTTTTGTAGGTTATTGTTTTCCATTTCTTTTTTTAGACCTTGACTGGCTAAATAAAACATCACACCAAAACTGTGCTCCTCTGCGGAGACCTATTTGTATGGACTATAATAAATCATATAGACATTTACATTTTAGACATTGAGGTATTGGAATAGGTTAAGGTATATTAGGTAGTAGATACTACAGGAAGAATGTAAGGTTTAGCTATTGGGAATTAATGCCGATGTGATCACTAATTAATCAGCAGTCAATATAATAGGGCCATAGTTAGCTAGTAGGAGAAATTTAAGTCTCAGTAATTACTGCTAAGTTAATAGTGAACTCCTGCTAACAAACTTACTGAGAAATTAGCTAGTAGTTTTAAGTAGCTGATAGGAGTCACCTAAGAGTTAATGAAGAACTACTAATTATTCCTGCTTAGTTCTTGCATGGTTATAAAACAGTATTATAGTGTTACCAACATAAATCTACAAAACATATGAGGCACATTTACCAGAATTTTTTTTTTTTTTTTGCAAATATGTGTCTGAATAATGTATAGATACTTATAAATATATAATCCATCACTGACGACCTACACAGCTGTAGAACATTTCATCGAAAGTATGCTGACCCATCATAATCTGTAATTCATTTCATATATAATAACACTTTTATGAAAGTGTAATATATGAGGCTTTGAATATAAGATTAGCTTTGCTATCTCAATCAATGCGAAAAGAAGACATACATAGCTTTTGTATATAGCTTTTGGTGGTTCCTGGTCTAAAACCAATGACCGAAATACGTGTACTCTGAAATTAATGCTCTGTCAAGCGGAGATCCCTAGCCCTAAAATGAGTTCTCAAACAATCACTGCTGCCGGACATGTGATCCGCTCAGATGTGCTAAATGTCATTAGCGGCGTAATCACCGCTGCTCCAGTCACACTGCATTAAGCGTGAATTGTGCATTAAGCAGAACAGAAAAGCAGCATGCTAATGCACCCGTGGTGATCCTCTCGGTTGGAGAGGATTAACTGAACCGCATGTGTTATTATTGGAATCAAGCAAAACCCTATTTAACTGCCAAAACCCTATGCGTGTAAAGTAAGAAATGTTTCACGATTTTATGGGAACATGCAGAAAATAAAACCTGGCAAGTTTTTGTTACCTATTTGTTCTTTACCTTATTCCTGACTAACCTCATGATCTCATATTAACCTTAGTTTGTCTTTGTTATTCGGACACCCTACTGTCCGCTGAAGTCAATAAATGCAATATAGCAATTTAAGTGAGTCAGCAGCTGCCCCTGGAGCTGCTTCCCCAGTCAATTCGCTTTCCAGTAGTGCACAGAACCTCAAAAGACCTATGGGCAGGATGCTGAAATGCATAACAACAATCTTGCTGTTCTGATGGACAGCTAATGACATACATGTGAATAATTAATACGACAACATATGCAATACGACAACAAAATGCAAGTAGACATGGTGATGTCTCTTTGTTTGGTCCCAGTGTCAAAGCAACTTTTTTTAAAAGCCATTTGAACTCATTTTTCTGGAAAAACGCCACCGAGAGAAATAATATACTCAAGATTTTCCAGAAAAGACCTCAAATGACAAGGGCAGATTGCCTTTTTTTGAGGTTAGTTGCTGTTCCTCATGTAAAGATGACCTCATGTACCACCGGGGTCTTTGTAAACAGAATAACAGTTAAATACAGAAGAAATATCACCAGTCTGGTTTTTTTTCTTTTCTTTTTTTTTTTTTTTGGATGTTTACAACTTAAATTCTACTGTCAGAAAACCTCTTGGAATCCTAGTGAAAGAAAGCAGGAGGTGTGTTTTAAAGACTCTGGGTCAGGAGAAAGACAAGGGCGGTCAATTAAGCAACATTAAATGTCATTTAAACGACATACCAAGTGCAACTGTGAGCCTCCTTTCAAAGATATGATCTGAACCTTAGTATTGATGAGATGTTCTGCTTTTCCTCCTTATCTGAGAACAGCTTGAGTTTTTTTTTTTTTTTTTTTATAACAAAGACCATTAGTCCTTTAATGGGTTTGCCAAGAGAAAAGAGGCAAAGACCTTGAAATTCCAGGCATTCTGTGAAGCTAAAAGCACAATTTAACCTTCTGAAAAACCTTTACAACCCAGTGCAATCTGGGCCTGATCCAACACACACAGTAAAGACACAGAGGTTGCCTTTTTTTTAAAGGCAACTCCGGACTATCATTGGGTAGTCCTTATCACATTACAGCTGTGTCTTGTTCACTACACAGTTATGCACAACACTATGTTAAAGAAATCAGTTATGAGTCATGCATAAATCTTTGTTCAACGTTCACAAGCCATACATATATGTTAAATACTTATTTAATCCTTTTCTCTAAGCTAACGCCATCTCTCGGGAACTTCATGCTAGGTTTCCACGAATATTACTGAAGCTCAGTGTAGAAATAATTCTTTAACCCCTTAAAGTCTCATCGTATTATTTAGATGTTCAGCTTAAAGTGTACTATTCATTAACTGCTATGAAATGTTAGTAACATATCCAATGAGTCTAGTATTCCTAATGCCTTATCAAGTTAATGCACTTTTGTTTTTTGTTCTATAGCATACATAAAACATTACAACATTACAAGTTTATCCAACTTAGAATTCAGATACTCTACCAGAGCCTGTTATAGTGCATTATAATAATAGGGTTTCTTATGAACAGATATTATAATGTGTATGTAACCTGACATTATGATGCTGTACAGTATATTTATGCTTTATGCTTTATAAAGTGGCATGCACGTAACTATAACTACTAATGGGCATTTATACACACTGTTGCTAGGAATTATATGGTGTAATATAAGCTATATTTATATAACACATTATCGGTACATTTATGATGCATTTATCACACTGGGACAAATAGGAACGCTAGAATAAGAGTGAGGAATGTAAAGTGTCTCCAGAGTCTTTAGTTTGATTTTGAGCTTGGTTTACTGTCTGTGTGGTGTTTTCTCCCTGTGTCCGTTTTCTGGTTTCCTCCCGCCTCCCAAAAACATGCTAGGTGCCTACTCTAATTTTCCCATAGGTGTGAACAAGTGTGTGAACATGCATGTATGGTCCCCTGTAATGGATTGGTGTCCCATCCAGAGTGTATTCCTTCATTGCATACAGTGTTCTCAGGTTAAGCTCTGGATCCAGAATAAATGAATGAATGAATGAATGAATGAATGAATGAATGAAGTGGGTCCTGGGGGTTTAAGGGGTTAATTACCAACCACACTCATGCACGTTTTGATGGAAATTACACTTTTGGATGCAATGTTTCCAAACCTTATTGTGGTTTCACTGCAATTCATTCATACTCAGTCTTTTTCCTCGACGTGTTATATATTCAAGACATACAGTAGCTATGCTTTATGATCACCTTGGGATAATTTTTCACTTGCAATTAATTATTAATATGGGATTATTTTCACAATGATCGATGAGCACACTTAGCAGCCAAAGGATCTTATCACAAGCTGAATTTGTATCAGGACATGTGGAAGATGTTAAGAAATGTTTTGCTGGTCTTCACCACACTCCATCAAGGGCAATGTCAGGCCATCCTGGCCCGCTATTGACCCCTGACATTCCTTTCATCTTACTCAGAGTGGCTGGTGGCTGGCTGAGCAATGTGCAAGCAACAGCCTGAGCTAGTTATTTACTAGAACGTGACTTTGTAGTAGGTAATAAAAACTGACTTAGCTCATCTGCAATGATGAGAGACAGCACTTGTCATTGTTGTCTTGCGAGCAGCTGGGAAAGATGCAGTAGAAAGACAGGGGACGTCAGTATCTGGGAGCCTAGATATACAGATTTTAGAATGATCAGGGCCTTTATGTGTTCCTTGTCTGTTTGTTTCTGCATTTGTAGGTAAAATTGTGAACTCCAATGATGGAGTTGATAATCCAAGGTTTATGACAGAACCTTGAAAATAATAAAGACCGGTGGTCATCAGACGAGACAATCTTATCTGAGGTGACTGCAACAACACAGAGAGAGAGAGAGAGAGAGAGAGAGAGAGAGAGAGATATGAGAGAGATATGAGAAAATCTAGCCAGAATGTAGGAGATAATAATTCAGCAGCCTAACACCCCCACACCATTGGAATATCACACCCCATCTAGATTATCATTGGTCCCTTTCTGCAAACCCGTCCCACTCCATATTTCCCATGCCCTCAGCTGGAACTGAATAGAGGGAGAGAGGGAGGGCTGAGTAATTTGGAGGCGGACCATTGTGCTAGGTTTGCTCCTCCTGAGCACTTCAGGGGAAGCTGATGCTCCATGAGAGCCAGTGACACACTTGAAGTCGGACATGCTCGTGCTCCAACTTCCCTGAGCAGTGCGCAGTGTGTGAGAGAAAGCCACCGGAGTGCAGGGAAACCTGAGCATTCCCACCTAGCTTTACTGTCTTTTCACTCTGCTGCTGGATGATGGAATTTTAACCATGTGGAAGGTAAGCAAGTAGAAGCCGATACGGCAGAATTTTATTGGATTTATGTTTCGTATATTGCGCACAGGAGATCCTGACTTCTAGGGAATATACAGAAAAGGTCTTTTGAATAGTGTAATAAAATGAAGGTACCGAAAAGCATGACTGCTCTTGTAGGACAACTTTTAACTTTGAGTGAAACAGACATCTCAGGAAGCAGGTTCACAAATAACAAATCTCTGCTGTCCTTAAGTTACAAGCATGTGAGTGGACTCTTAGAAAGTCCCCGCCACAGTAATGTGAGCAGACTGAGCTGTTTTAGTGCTGTTGGATGTGTATGATGTGTCAGCGCCTGTAATGAAGTGCAAGCCTCCTGAGTCAGCTTGGGTTGACCTCTTTTTTTTTTTCACCTCAGATGCCCTCATTAGTTCTCGGTGCAAATATATGAGGTTCGCTATTGAAAGCCTTCAACCTTTAAAAGTTTGCTTGTATGTCTGAGTGTGTGTGTGTGTGTGTGTGTGTGTGTGTGTGTGTGTGAGTGTGTGTGTGATTGAGGAATATGTTACTGATTACACCCTGGCCTCAGTAGCAGGCATTCAATGCCACACAGTAATGCCGTGTTTGGTGGCTTATCAGACTTCAGCCTACAGTATGTAAAGAAGAAAGGAGGAGGATTTTGTAACAGGCAAACAGTGCACTTCTTTGTTTCGTCAAACTGTCACACACTTCATGCAGCTGACAGTGACAGGAGCTGACACAGATCAAATCCAACCGTCTCTGGATCCAGTCCGATCAGATGAGCTTGTCTGCACTAGTGGATGTCAAGTTTTCACACAGTGCCATCTATTGTTATGGAGAAGTTTTGACACAGATTTTTTCTTTTTTTTTTTTTTCTTTTTAGAACTTGACTAAGGGAGTCAAAATTCCCCTTATTCCTGTAAACCTGTCAGGGCATATGATAGCAGCACAGTTGTTATTCCCACTGTCTTCTCTCTGTGTCACTACAGTGTGTCTCAGTCATGTACCTTATTATGCACCGCAAGTGCCTGGCGAGCTCTTGAGGCCGAAAGATTGCTCTTGGCTACAGAATCATACGCTCTGCTCATATCTTTGACCTGATGCGAAAGTGTGGCTTATTCTAGCACAAACTAGCTCTTTGTGACCTGAAATGAACTTTTCAGGAGCTAAAGCCGATCAAGTTTTCCCTCGAAATGTAGCAATTGTGTCAAAAACATAGTCTTTTCTCCTCTCTCAATGTGTACTTCCTTTGCTTATCTAAATAAAGCTAAAGCTGCCAAATTCCAGGAGTGTTTCTGACCACTTCTCTACCAGTAAATGATTCTGGGGGAAAAAAAAACAAACAAAAAAAACTAGAACATGCTCCATTGCTCTGCTCTCAGGTAGACGTTATGTGTAATCAGAGCTGTTACAGAGCAGCACAGAGGAGTCTGACTGGTTCCAGGTATTCTTAAGGGTTGATTTGTCTTTGATAAGTCACCTGTTTGTGTATAAGTGGTTCTTTGGCAGATGCACCATCTTTGTGCTGGACTGCATTTCTGCCACTAGAGGGCATCCGTAAACTCGCCCAATTCGCAGCAAATTATTTCTCATAGAAAAGTGGCTAGGTACCCTTCTTAATAAGAGGTATCTTCTAACCTGGCATGCTTCCATGATTGGAAATTCCTAAACATTTGAATGGACCAATTTGTTATAAAGTGATGGTTACTGTTAGGGTGGGTGGAGTTAGAAGTCAGCTTTTATTATGACTTCATTTGTATAGAGATTTTGTGTTCAACTAACCCCACCCCCAACCCTGCAACTAATCCCCCATCCCCCCTTTCCCGTCAAAAAAAAAGTATCCAATTGGTAAAAGCCCTCTGTAAAAACAATGAACAGTTGTGTGTGTGTGTGTGTGTGTGTGTGTGTGTGTGTGTGAAGCTCAACATGGCTTGAACTACACGTTAGAGAAGGAGAATGCATTTTATATGTAATATCTATAGTTCACGACATCCAAACAACACATATAACACTAGAAATCTTATACTAGCTAAGTAATCTGATCTCTGGATTGCAAAATCATAAGATCATATGAAAAAGTAAAAAATAAATAAATAAATAAAAATAACATTTGGGCCAAGCGGTGGGTTTAGCAGACGTGCCTTGTCTTATTTAATCCACCAAAAGACCTGCCCAGGCTGTCAAGCAAATGCAGGCTGTTGAGGAACTTAATCCTGTGTCTATTGCTGGAAGGAACAAGGCATCAGGGGTGATTTGTACGACCCTGAAGGCTGATGTCCTGACACGCCCAGGCAGTGTGGTGTCGTCTAGAATGTAGAAAGTCTTCTCTGCTGTGTGTCAGTGTTTCAGAGGCTTACAGTTCCTGTGGGTCAATTTCAACCTGGATAGTTTTAGTGTTTGAGACCTCATAATATGATTGACCTTTTTTGGGTCATGAATAAACCTCCCTAATTTTAGTTGAACGATATAATCAAAATGAAAGACTGATGAAAAAGGATTTAGAATTATGGATAAAGCGAGTACTTCATTCAAAATCATGAACGCATGGCATGTCACACACCTCCTTGTCAATGGTATACGTTCTTAGCATTCATTTTGCGGTTTAATTTGGATGTCTGACAAGTTTGCTGGAATGCACTCTCTCATGTTGTCTTCTGTAAAACTTTTATAAGCTCTGATGAAACGTGTCTTTTTATTAACGTCCGGTTGTTTGAGCATCCTGGCTGATTTATTACTCGTACTGAATATCAGTAATAAATCTTTCCATTCCTGACATTTTATGTTGGCGCCAAAGCCGCGACATCGAAATCTGTAAAGCAAGTATCTGTTACTAAGGTATGCAAGCATATAGAGGAATGAACAGTTGATAGATATGTAACAGATTGCAACGTATTCAGAGTGCAGTCTGACAGTCTACATGTAGAGGCTGTCTTGAGTAAGAGGCAAAGCCTGGTATGCTGAACTATTTATATATTACAGGGTATGTAGTTTTAAAGTGACAGTGTTTTAACACACATGCAGTATTGAATAATGGATTTGTTGTCCAGATGACTTTCAAAGTTGAATGGAGCAAAACAAGAAAGCATCTAGTACATGAAAGAGTAGAAACATTTCCCGCTCACGTTTTATATCAACATTCTTTCAATGGCTTGCATATAAGGGGGCAGCACTGAGCAACATAAAACAGCTATAGCTGTTTATATTCATATAATGCTAGTCAGGGTTGTGACCATCACTGTAATATTTTTAAGCAGGGATCCGTATAGAACCTTTAAAAGGTTTTTTTTTTTATTTTATTTTTTATTTAATGTTTCTAGATCTAACCCTTTTGGAAAAAGTCAACAATTACAGCAATTGTATATTCATTTGTACTAGCTCTCTTTTGGGTTCTTTGCTTTGTCCCTCTGCGGCATCCCTACAAAACATGATTTCTCTTTCAGAAAGGGCAAGTAAAACCCATTTTAGAATGGATGAGAGGATCCCTTGAGGATCCCTTTTTTTTTTTTTTCTAAGAGTGCAATGATAAAAGCACCACATCATAGGTATAACTCTAGGTATAATCATCACAAATTATAGCAATAGCAAGGAATTGCCTTTGCTATTGATCTGAGACTAGTGTTGCATTGTCTCTTAGATTTCTCAATTTGATTACGCTGTACCAGTCTGAACAGAATGTCCATTGTGATTCATCTGGTGATACATCTGTTATTGTAGATTTTTAATATGCTTCATGTTTGTTTAGACGTGTCAAAGGATATTTCTCGTTTTACAGATATTGTCTGTGTGTTACCGTTCAGGTTATGGCAGGTAATAACAGCTGCCCTCAATGTGGTAAAAAAGCAAGACGAGACAGGAAGTGTGTAATTTCGTGATTACAGCTCAGGTCATAATGGTAGCTGTAGTTTTGTTTGATGTTGTATGAAATGTATATTATATTTTTGGGTTAAATAGCACACGCCTTACACACCCACTCATGATCACACAGCTTGTGCCACTGTGTGTAGATAACAAGAAAGGCTGCTTGATGCTTTAAACTATAGCTGTCTTTTGCAAGAAAAATTGACATTGTACAATTTAAATATTAGCATATTTATGAAGCTATGTAGCAATTCCAGATTGTGTATGTAAAATCCACCAGAGTAATTGCATTAAAAAAAAAAAAAGACACAAGAAAACATTTGTTAAACACATCGGGCCTGTAATATAGTCAACGCATATTGTGGTGCTTGATTAGCTGGAGTTATTAGCAGGTGTGAATGAAATGTTGAATGCTGGTGTATACTATAACTGACATGTATTAGGTGACTTCATTCTTCATCCTAATGGTGTGTTGCACATTATCATTGACCTTTATATGTGTAAACAGATGCTCTGAGACATATTTTTTATTAACCTTTATAATCCTGTCACAACATACTGTTAGCAAGCATGTATCTAAATAATACAGTACACCTGCACATAGACAAACACGCAACATAAGCACAAGCACACAAGTGGTGATATTAACCTTGATACCTTCTTGTCTGCTTCACACACATTCCAAGACCTTTAACCAAAGTCACAGACTGATATATGCCATAGGTTTTGCAATAAACACCACTATCATAAAGACATAATCTACTTTCTTCTTCTCGTCTCGTACACGTCGGACCACATGCACACCATATGGAGCTACGCACTTGGCAGCTCAAGGTAATCTCTGCAGTATGTATGGTAATGATACTCATGAATAACTAGAAAAGAGACACAGTTTGTTCACTGGCCCACTGTCTCGTGCTGTTATTGAGCTGTAGCCTATTGTAATTCATTATTGTAAAAATTTTGGCTGTCCCCTGCCAAATATTTAATGGTTGTACATTTGGGTATTCGTTTTCTTGATAAATATAAAGCACACTGTGATGCCAGTAGCATGCAGAACTTGTCAGTGTAGTTTGAACAGTCACTATGTGTTGTAGACCTAATGTCTACTTGAGACAAAATTGAATTTGAGGTAAGTCACAGCTGGCTAAAGATATCCGTGTATGATTGATTGCTAGGTTGGATGCGTACTGTGTGTGATTTTAGCTATATAATGTGTTCCATGTGGTTGCTTTTGCAGTGCGTTATCTAGTTTTTGTAACTACAATTCTGGTTTGTGTTTAGTTTACTTTTCAACTTAAAGTTTACATTGGAATTTAAATTGTATTTTATTATGCTTGACATATTATCTTTTGTTATTCAAGATTACAACTTGATTATATAATTTGCTAAATGGCAATCTAATCATACAATGCTGTTATTGCAGCAAATTTGCCCTGTATTTTTACTCGGAAGCAGAATTCACCAATAATTCTTCCTCTTGTTGGATCCTCCCTGGGCAACATCTCCTCTGCCATTTAACCAACTATAAAGCGGCCCTGTGACTATGTGATGCTGGCATGACTGAGTGGTTCTCCCTCACCAGACCATGCACTGTGACTAGTGAACCTTCCAAGATTCCACTAACTCGCAGTACTGAGACTGGGCCGAGATATTCCCTCTGTGTTATCTGCTCAAAGTATTCCACATCCTCCACTGTTCAAACTGCCTGGGCCCGTGGATACATAATACTAGCAGGTTGAGTGGTTTCCCAAACATGTAGCCAGTATATGAATCCTCTGGAAACTGAAGATGGGCACCGGCTATACGCTCACTGTCTCAGGATTGATCTGGATTGGAAATCTTCTGCTCTGACTGCATAGTGATGCCAATAGTCTCGGTGGCTGCTTGGCTGTCAGATATAGACCCTGATTAGGAGTTGAATCTTATGCAAACATGGCAGCCTAAGCAGCTCACTAGCTGAAAACAGTCATGTCTGGCATCAACTTATAAATATGACAAGAATCCCAGAAAGCATTGTGAGTCACATCCATTTTTGGGTGTTGTGCGAAACTAGGCATAGCTGTCACTCTTGAAAGACTCCGGTCACAATGGAATTCACTCTGACTTAGGACTGAGAGCTAATGTTATCAGATGTAATTCCTGTTATGCAACAACAGGACCTTCACGATGGCTATTTTTATGTCCTGATCATCCTTGACCAGTGGAGCTCCGACTTTCTCAGAGTCAGGACTCTCTTGTGTAGGCTGCATGCCTCTGTGGCCTCCTAGCGTCGTCAAATTTTTGCAATTTATTTTTTTTTTCACGCTAGGCTCATCTGTATTAACTTTCCCAGCTAAGAGACTATGTCCTCAATCTAAAACTTGTTTTAAATAGTCTTCGGTTTTATCACCATGTAGCTTACAGTGCACTAGTATATCAACGGATGTCTCTTAGTATGCTGTGTATAAGTGATTTGATTTAATTTATTAATATTTCTCATTTTTATGTACATCATAGTTCAAAGGTTGACAATCCGGACATACAGGTAAAATAAATTTTCTTACAAAATAATGTTCTAGAATGTATATGTAGCCCCCCTGGTGCCATCTGGCCCAGGGGACCATGGCCCCAAATTTGAGAACCACTGCGCTAGACCACACATGCTTTATAAGATTTTTCTTCCAATGACAGACATTCCAGTTCAAAGTTTTACCCTTTAGGCTCTCTGTAGTGCCATAGATATTTCAGAGATGAATCCAAGCAACCTTGTCTCCCCTGATGGCCGGAGGCATCTGGATACTGCTGTACCAGGACAGATGGCTCCTGTGTGCCCCCACCAAGGAACAAGCAATTTGGGACACATCCACCCTCCTTGCTCACATTATGGCACTTAGAAAATAGTTCTTTAATACTAAAACAGGCAAAAAATGTGTCTTCATGAGGCTAGATTCACTAAGAATACTAGCCACCTCAACATGTAGAAGATATTATTATGGTTGTAATCAGGTTCAGCCAGGTTGCTTTGCGCAGTACCAGCTCCTGATGAAGATGCTCGGATTGTTGATGACAGCTGCAATGGTAGTCCCCTTGGGGTTGATTTAATTATGAGCTTTTTAGAAGTGGGTTTACTTTGGAGTTAAGACAAAGAGATGCAAGAGGATCACGTTCACAATTGCGTGATGACTGGAAATATCTTATGGATTAACAGGATATTAAAAATCATTTCGAAGCCATTTTCCTCTTTTAGGATCTACATAGAACATTTAGGAGTTTTTCCAGAAGTACAAGGGTACTAAGGGCTATAGATTTTATCTTTTATTTGTTCTTATTATACTCTTGTAGGACAGTATAAAATCCTGTGCTAAATGACTCATTATTAGGTTTGTATACAGTGCCCTCCACTAATATTGGCACCCTTGGTAAATATGAACAAAGAAGGGTGTAAAAAATTGACTTTATTGTTTAAGCTTTTGATCCTTTGTTCTAAAGATTCACATAAATACTCTGCTCTCATGGATGTCAATTGCAAACACAACACAGGTTTATCAAAAAAATCTCTGTTAAATATAGATGTGCAACAATTATTGGCACCTCTATGAATTTATATGAGAAAAGTATATTTGAAGTATATTCCCATCGATATTTAAAAATATTTTTATTACACCTGGGTGACTAGGAACAGGACATTTCCTTAAAAAACCTCAAAATGGTTTTGACATAAATGGATCATAAATCCTTTAAAAAATTATTTTGGGTTAGATTTCTTGGGGTGAGGGTCAAAGATAATTATTGACGTGGGTAAACAGACTTGACAGTGGCTATCACTAATCTTTTGGGTTTTGGAATTGTATATCAGTAATCACTTTTCACTAATATTTTTTTTAATACACCTGGGTTACTAGGAACAGGGAATTGTTCAACCATGACTTCCTGTTTCACAGGGGTATAAATATGAGGTAACACATAGGCCAAATTACCTTAGTCAATCACAACAGTGGGTAAAACCAAGGAATATAGCTGTGATGTGCGGCAAAAGGTTGTTGAGCTTCACAAAATGGGAAGTGTCTATAAGAAAATAGCACAAGCATTGAAAATGCCCATTTCCACCATCACGGCAATAATTAAGAAGATCCAGTCAACTGGAAATGTTATGAATCAACCTGGAATTGGACGTGTGTCTTTATTGTCTCAACGCATTTTTAGAGAATGGTTTGAGTGGCCAAAAATCTCCAAGGATCCCAGCTGGAGAATTGCAGAAGTTAGTGTTGGAAGGGTTTCAAGAAAAAAGACTCTACTCTCATCCAAAAACAAACTCAAGCGTCTTCAGTTTGCCAGACATGGAATTTCAAATGGGATCGGATTCTGTGGTCAGATGAAACCAAAATAGAGCTTTTTGGCAATAAACACCAGAGGTGGTTTTGGTGCACACAGAGAGGTAGCCATATGGAAAAGTTCCTCATGTTAAATATGGTGGTTTATCTTTAATGTTTTGGGCTGTTTTTCTGCCAGAGGACCTGGATATTTTGATGGATACATGGCATCATGGAGTCTATCAAATATCAACAGATATTTGATAGAAATTAAAACCTGGGCCGTGGTTGGATCTTCCAGCAGGACAATATTCCAAAACATACATCAAAATCAACACAAAAATAGTTTACTGACCACAAAATCAAGTTCCTGCCATGACCATCCCAGTCCCCTGACATGAAACCCATAGAAAACCTGTGGGGTGAACTGAAGAGGAAAGTCCACCAGCATGGACCTCGAATTTGAAGGATCTGGAGAGATTCTGTATGGAGGAATGTTCTCAGATCCCTTGCCATGTATTCTCCAACCTCATCAGGCATTATAGGAGAAGACTCAGAGGTGTTATCTTGGCAAAGGGAGGTAGCACAAAGTACTGACTAAAATGGTGCCAATAATTGTTGCACACCTTTATTTAACAAAGATATTTTTTTGTATAAACCTGTGTTGTGTTTGCAATTGTTTGATATCCATGAGAGTATTTTTGTGAATTTTTCTTAACAAAAGATCAAAAGGTTCAACAATAAAGACAATTTTTCACAGCCTTCTTTGCTCTTATTTACCAAGGGTGCCAATATTAGTGGAGGTCACTGAATAATACAGTGTTTTATGTAATACTGTTATAGTTCAGTTTCATATTTGGATTCAAACAAGTAAAATATGATTTGCTGTTTTTCATTAAATAAGTACTGTACAGTTCTTATTAGTGTACTTAGTGACACATCTGCTTTCCACACTGTGCCCTCTTCCTCCAATTCTACATATACAACACACCCTGCCTCTAAATGTATGTTAATTCCTTGGCTAATTTTTCCTGATTTGATATTTAGGTCACAAAATGCAGGTTAGGGAGGCATGGCAGATGTTGTATAGGCTAGATGTGACATATTAAGGCTTCTTTTTTTTCATTTTTTTTTTCTTTCAAATCTGGCTTGCCTTCTACACATCCTCAAATCAACAGCCAATCTCATTAGTTGTGACAGGCATTTTCAGTTGGAGCTAATTCCAGCATGAAAGGGTTTGTGATTAGTCACAGACACATCAGTCTGGGAGGGATGTAGAAGAGAGGTGCCTGCCTGTCAAAACAGTCCAGTAAAATGGCAGCATAATAGAACAAATATACAGGACGTTAATAGCTACAGTACACCATAATGCAGAACAGCATGAGCAGCTGTTGTATATGTTGACAGTGCAAATGATGTGATTGTGAACATCAAGTGGCGTTCAAAGATGTAATCCTAAAACCTAATGGCAATTACAAGAAAGGACTTACAGTATGCCGGAGATTCCGGGAGTATATGTTGAAATGGAAAAGCGTCAAATTACTGACAAATCTGATGTGTAGTGTTGACACATTGTTGGCCAGATATTTTTAATATGTCTGGTTAGCATTGCTATATTTCGATTTCGTTTTTAAGTAAAGTACTTAAATAAAAGTACTCTGAAAGGCACTACCATCCATACATCCATTTTCCGTACTGCTTATCCTATTCCAGGTCGCAGGGAGCCTGGAGACTATCCCAGGGGACTCGGGGCACAAGGTGGGGGACACCTTGATGGGTTGCCAATACATCGCAGGGCATGATCACACATACACTAGAGACAATTTGGAAATGCCAGTCAGCCTACGATGTATGTCTTTGGACTCGGGGAGGAAACCAGTGAAGCATGGGGAACATGCAAACTCTGTGCACACAGGGCAGAGGTCGGATTCAACCCTCAACCCCAGAGGTGCGAGGCAACAGTGCTAACCACTAGGCCACCATGGTTATATATTTTAAAATGTGATTTAGTCCATAGGGGGTTGAAGTCCTTACCTAAGAAACACTAGAGTAAGGAACTTGATTGGGTAAAAAAATAGATGGTAATAGATGGAAATGCATTTTAATCAGTTTTTTTTTTTTTTTTTTTTAAGTCAGCGATAGGGTAAACATCTGATCATACACTGTGATTAACCATGAAACCATGACACCATAACGACCTTATTCACCATGTTTAACCCTTCCAGATTCTGCTATGTTGCATATGCATTCATCAACCATTGTTGACTGTGTGTTCCTGTTTCATATACAGCCTGGCTTCATTTGGAAGCAAAACTCCATATGTACACACTGATAGTGTAAGACAGGTCAATGCCATTGACCTACTTTGCACACTGCTTTCTGTAGCTTGCCATCAAAAACTACTCAGATGGACAATTCTCCTTCTTTTCATAACACACAGCTCTCTACATTATTTATTTCTGACCTTAATAGATGCAATCATAATTCTCACTGAATGTAAACAAATTAGGAGCAAATGCATTTGAAATCAGTAGTCCATGTTTATTGATTACGTGTAAATATTGTGACATACTAAACGCCTTAATGTCTCCACCTGGTGGTCACTCCTTGATCTTTCCAACAGTGTAATAGCTTCCTTTTTTTTTTTAAACTTACTAAATGTAATTTATGAAGCGTATGGAAGACATATAGACAGTAAAGGACTACATTACATTTTGTCCTGTTGTGACTGCTAAAAGCTATTCTTTTTGTTGAGTTTCTGTAGTCAACAGTCATGTGGACTCAGTCCTTCAAGAGTCTTCAAGCAGTTTTCCAACTCTACTATGAGCAGGAAGCAAGGATAAAAAATGAGTGGATTTTGCTGTGTGTTTATTAGTCTAAGTATAATGAGGGGTCAAAACATGAGAAGAGTTTTATGGAAACTATAGCATAAAGCAAATAAAAAGGCAGGATAGGGTGAAAACCAGAGAATATGATACACAAGGAACTAGGAAACAAGGGAAAGCTAGGTAACTAGAGGACTCGTGTGGAAAATCTTGGCTTAGAAACAAGGAGACACATGTTTCACCAAGAATGGGCGAGACTCGAAGATTTTAAAAAGGAAACAAGAATAAAAATACTGTTGCCAAATAAAGCAAGAGGAACACAAAAAGGGTCAGTTAATGTACAAAGCATGGAAAGACAAAGGGGTCAAATGGTTTATACAAACCATTATTGAAATTCTGTTGAACAAAAATCCATTGAGCTGCTTTTAGGATGTTTTAAGTTAGAGGCAATGATCAGGTATGAAATGTGTTTATCAGGCCTTTTAGTTCCACAGAGCTTGACAGACTGGCAATTATATATGAAACATGGATATTAAGTACAATTTTCAATATTTTAATCAGAATTTTTTCCATGCCACTGAAACAAAGTATCATTCAGAGGCTGAATAACCGAGAACGAATTTCCACCCTGGTATTAAGGGCATGCTTTCTAAATCCATCTAAATATTAAGTGCAGGATTTGCTCCACGGTTATATATCATCCTCTTTAGAAGGATAACTGCCTGAGCTCTGAATCATGGTTAGAGCCTTCTATGTCCTATGGTTATGCCACATGTGAACAAGCAGGCAGAAAAGGTTGCATGGCATTCAGGTGATCACAAAGAAAAGGGTCAAAAGGCTTCTGATGGCTGCTTTAGAAAACCTGCTTTAGAGAAATGTGACTGGATTTATCCTATATACAGGTGCATCTAAAAAAATGTGAATATCGTGGAAAAGTTCATTTTTTATATAATATATTCTAGATTCATTACACATGAAGTAATACATTTCAAGCCTTCTTTGTTTTAATCTTGATGACTATGGCTTACAGCTCACAGAAATCAAAAATCCAGTAACTCAAAATATTAGAATGAAGAATTTATAATACAGAAATGTTGAATCTTCTGAAAAGTATGTTAATTTATGCACTGATACTCTGTCAGGGTTTTAATCCTTTTGCATGAATTACTGCATCAGTGCGGCGTGGCATGGAGGCGATCAGCCTGTGGCACTGCTGAGGTGTTCTGGAAGCCCAGGTTGCTTTGATAGCGGCCTTCAGCTCGTCTGTATTGTCGGGTCTGGTGTCTCTCATGGATTCTCTATGGGGTTCGAGTCAGGAGAGTCAGCTGGCCAATCAAGCACAGTAATACCACGGTCAGCAAACCAGTTACTAGTAGTTTTGGCACTGTGGGCAGGTGCTGAGTCCTGCTGGAAAAGGAAATCAGTATCTCCATAAAGCTCGTCAGCAGATGGAAGCATGAAGTGCTCTAAAATCTCCTGGTAGACGCTGCATCGACTCTTGACTTGAGAAAACACAGTGGACCAACACCAGCAGATGACATGGCAACCCAAATCATCACTGACTGTGGAAACGTCACACTGGACTTCAAGCAGCTTGGATTCTGTTCCTCTCCACTCTTCCTCCAGACTCTGGGACCTTGATTTCCAAATGAAATGCAAAATTTACTCTCATCTTCCCCGTGATTGTGGTTGTGTGTACTGAACCAGACTGAGAGATTAAAGCCTCAGGAAACCTTTGCAGGTGTTTTGAGTTAATTCGCCGTTTAGACCTCTTCTCAGGTCAACATTTCTGTATTATACATTCTATATTCGAATATTTTGAGATACTGCATTCTTGATTTCCATGATGTAATGTAATGTTCGATTAACATGTCACTGAATGTATTCTATTCTCCACTGGTTTCTATTCACGAGGAAGCAAAATGTGCTGAAAGCTACAGTCACGTTTAAATGTAAATTGTAGTAGTTTAAAACGATTACTTAAAAAGTGCAATCAAATCCTGTTGACTGACATTTTTCACTCTACATGCCATTCCCATTAATTTCACTTCCTAATCAAACCTCACTATGTCAGTATGTGTTTATGAGCTCCTTCCTCTGCCACCTGTGGCCTAATTGTTCCACACTATTGTTAAATTCCCATTTAACTGAATCACTACAAAATTGCTAAATAAAACAGGAAATCCACACACATTTTTATGTGTTATTTTACGAGTTATGTACGTGTGTGTGTGTGTGTGTGTGTGTGTGTGTGTGTGTGTGTGTACACATGCCAGCCGGAACTCCTGTTGTTTTTTCCTCTATGATTTAATCCCTCATTCACACACAATGGGCAATGAGAGGGCAACTCTTTCATCCTCATTCTACACCTTTGCAACAGATTTCCATCAGTATGTTGTGTGTTTAAATGAACTATTCTCTGTGCTGGAATGCACTTCCAGTTCTTCACATATCTGTGACTTTGTCAGTTCCTCTGTTCCCTACCACCCCCACCACGCACACACCTCTGGCTGCCCAAGCCACAGGGTGGAGGAAACTGACTTTCCTGGAATTGTCGGGATAAAGCTTATTTTTCCTGTTCGGAGGTGAAACAAGAGACAGGCCGAAACAGACATTAGACACAACTACCATCCCAGAACTAAGCCAATTAGAATGGAAGTCAGTGTGTGCGCATGTGTATGTGCTGCGTAGGGCTGAAACGATGCAAGCTGTTAGGCTGCTTTCGCCAAAGCTGTCTACATGAGGCTCTGTGTGTTGAGCCTCTTGCCACTTTCTCGATTTGGGTCGCTTGGCTTGATCATCAGGAGAGATGTCGCTGCTGTCTGGTCTCGGGAGAAATCCATTGGTGGGTACTGATAAAATGTGAAATGTATGTGTGTTTTTAAGAGTCTCTGCAAATGTATGTGCACTGTGGGCAGAAAGAGTAAATGATTTCTTCGAGGTGCCATCAGACTGAGGTGACTTATCACTTCTTTTGGCTTCGTTATTGATTAATACCGGGGTTCAATTTAAATTCAATATAATATACATATTTAAAGGCCATTAAGGGAGCCTGAGGATTATCAAGATCATTCTTTATTGTTTTTTTATTTTATTTTTTTATTTTAATAAGACACAGCGGGTGGGTGTTGAAGGCCAGGAAGGCTCATCTGAGATGTAGACTAGAAAAACACTGTAAACAAGTGAATCTGTCTGAAATACACAATAGCTAAATGCTCCATGCATTTTTAACAGTCACAACTGCCCCTGTTTTATTTCAAAGATTAAAATGATCCACACAGAATGAATTTCAATGTGTGAGGGTCATAATGTAATTGATCTGTTCTGGTGAGTGTGAGTAGATTGTTGAAACATTTTTATGACACATTTAAATATCACTGGCATGGGTAAGGGTTTCTGAAGCGCTCAAGCATCTGGCCTGATGTGCACATGGTTGGGGGGTGGGGGGGGGGGAATTGGATGTGAATGTTTCACTGGAGGAGTGTTGCACTGATGAGAGAGGAAGTGTCATGGGTAATTAAGACCAGTGTATTGGCTTATTTAGGACGTGTCTGACATATCAATGGTTATGTTGATGGATTTGGCTTTGGGTAATAGCTCTTATACTGTGATGTTAAATTTTTTTTTTTAAATCATTAATTCATTGGAAATGTTCAGTAGAATGAAAATATGCATCTTTTATGTCAGTATGTCAATTTTGGGCATATTTATTAAGCAGAGATAGGATCATATATATATATATATATATATATATATTTAATGATGCTTTTCTCTTTTGCTCACGCAATGAATCTATAGGTTAATCTGTTTAAAACCAAAAATAAAGCACTGAGAATTATATTATACTAGTATGCTGGACTTTTTAAAAACACATGGTGTGAAAGCCAGATAACTGAACTCTTTCACCTAAATCCTCTCCATATGTCTTCTTTCCCAGATAGCTGCTTGGCTCTCCCGGATTTTGCTAATGCCATTCCCTCTTCGCTCCACCTAAAAAGGATGGAAAGCCTGGAGTCGGAGCTGACGTGCCCGATCTGCCTGGAGCTGTTTGAGGACCCCCTGCTGCTGCCCTGTGCCCACAGTCTGTGTTTCAACTGTGCTCGCCGCATCCTGGTCTCGCATTGCACTTCAGGTGAGCCAGTCGACGCCATCTGCGCCTTCCAGTGCCCCACGTGCCGTTATGCCATCTCACTGAGCCCACAGCGTGGCCTGGACGCACTCAAGCGCAACGTCACCCTCCAAAATATCATCGATCGTGTCCAAAGGGCTTCCACTTCTGCCACTCTTCTTCTGTCCTCCAGCGGGCACAGTTCACCAGGTGACAGCCCTCTAGGTGCCATGACGACTGCCACTGCACCCTCCTCACCCACTGAGCTGGTGCAGTGCCAGTTTTGTGAGCAGGAACCACCACAGTGTGCTGTGAAGACCTGCGTAACATGTGAGGTGTCTTACTGCGAGGAATGCCTGCGCGCCACCCACCCCAACAAGAAACCATTCACTGGACATCGCCTCATTGAACCTTTGCCTGACTCGCACCTCAGAGGTCTGCAGTGTCTTGAACATGAGGAGGAGAAAGTGAACATGTACTGTGTCACGGATGAGCAGCTCATCTGCTCCCTCTGCAAGCTGGTGGGACGCCACCGTGACCACCAGGTGGCAGCGCTACATGAGCGCTACGAGAAACTGAAGGTATGTTGGACAACTTATTCTGGATGACTTTGTATGAGCTGATTGTTCAATTGAAATTCACATTTTAAATTCATATTTGAATTGAAATTGACACAATGATGACAAGGGTAGTGTTGATCTCTCACAGCTCCAGGGTCCTTGGTTTGATCCTGAGCTTGGATTACTGTCTGTGCTGAGTTTCTCTGCTTGTTCTCCTGACATCTGTGTGGGTTTTGTCTGGGTTCGCCAGTTTCCTCCCACCTCTTGAATACAGGCTTAGGCAAGATAAATTGCCCCTAGGAAGTGTGTATGGTTCCCTGAGAAGGACTACCGATCCATCCATGGTGTATTCTAGCCACATGCCCAGTGTTCCCAGAATAGGTTTTGGATCCATTGCAAATGAATGAATGAATGAATGAATGAATCCAGATTTAATCATAATTTTTTATTATTCAATCAGAGGCATGAACATGTTTCACAGGATTGTTTAATGAAT
This sequence comes from Ictalurus furcatus, assembly GCF_023375685.1. Taxonomy (NCBI): domain Eukaryota; kingdom Metazoa; phylum Chordata; class Actinopteri; order Siluriformes; family Ictaluridae; genus Ictalurus; species Ictalurus furcatus. The sequence goes on from NC_071280.1 coordinate 8,601,222, forward strand.
AAAAGCTTAAAGTCTGCCACATTCATTTAGCTGAGCGTGTTGATTTCGTGCATATAACTAAGATGTATTATTCAGTAATTTGCAGATTAACCAACAGCCAACTTGTACTGTCCCTTCATCACAGTAAATACAATGCTGTTGTTTGTAGTGACTCTTTTTTTTTTTTTTTTTTTTTTAATCTCATTCAGTTTTTTACATCTGCCATTTGTTAGAATAAGGACTCTTTTGTTAGACAGTGCTGTGATGTAGCCTCAGTTTCCTGAATGACACAGACAGGTCATGGAGTTTATGTTTTATGGCTTGTTCCTGAAATGATGAAGAAAAATAAAAGCAGTCGTGAAAGCAGAATGACTCTGAAAAGAACATTTTCCCATATTATAAGAACTAACAGCTGAAAACGTTTTGGGATTCTTTCTAAATCGTTAATCATAACTCGACCATTTAAAATAATAAAGATGTTATATTGGAGTCAATTAATCATTAGGCATGATAATTCATATTAGTCAAAATAGTGAGATATAAATTACACAAGTACCAATGCACAAGGGTACTAAAGTTTAATATTAAAATGACCAACTTCCCAGACTCTAAAAACAAAGCTAACTAAGCTAACATTAATGTTAATACAGAGATCTTGCTGTTTTCCGTGTTCCTAAAGAGGAATACGTCTGCTGTTATAATAACTGTCCTTAGTTACTTTACATTAATGTAGTTAAATGATTAATGAGAATATCAAGTACTAAAGCTACTGCTAGCCTAACTATAGAATGTAAAGAGAAAAATATAGGGCCAAGACGGTCCTGTGATTAGAAAATGATTAACTTTTATAAGCCAAATTGTATAACCATACAGTTAATGTAATTAATTAAGCGTAATTTAGTTTATTAAATATATGGGAAATATTCTAATAACGTTCAGTTATTATTTGGACAATGCAAACCTTAAAAGATAGAGTTGTTCGCTAATTTTCCAAAACTATAATTCCCTAATTAAGGTCCTCACCTGGTTCATTCCCCCAAAAACAGGAGCATATAGGACACTTGTTGGGGCTTGTGCTCAGACCAGCCATCTGGCCTTTTGTTTCTCAGAGATTACCCTCTTATCTTCTCTGACCTCAAAACACTCATTATGAGTATAACTATGGTTCTGTGATTAAGTGGAAGACCGCCAAGAGCTGGAAATCTTGTTGTGTTTGTGCTTTGACCGAGAATTGAGTAGAAAAAAAAAAAAAGGTGTCACCCTGAGATGTATAATGTATAATGCGTCTATATAATTCTATGTTCCTTTTTGCACCATACTGCCAGAGGCTATGCTGAAAGCATCAGTGTAAGGTGAATACCTCTGCAGTCACATGGAATCAGGAGCAGCCAGTGCATCAGAGCAGCCAGTAAGCAAATGTAGAGCACACTGAAAATAGGTGATCCTCATTAAAAACAAGAAAACGTACAGGGTGACCAATACAAGGCTGTTGCACAGATCTCAGAAACATAGAAGCACTGCCCAAGCATGACAAGACAGATACAAAAGGATATACCTCTTTTTAAAAGAGAAACACAGAAGACAAAACAGTGTCCAGTAAAGTGGTTCTTGGAGCACTTTTGTCTTTGTCCTGATATGAGAGACCAAAGGAAGCACTTGGCCCATAAATGAAAAATAAAGGAAAGTGTGTTCTTTAAATCAAAACCAGTCATGGATCCTTACATGTGTCCTGCATAACATTTGAATTGGCCAGGAATGTTAGAATTCATTTGAACACCAGAACCTGTGACTTTTTTTTTTTTTTTCACCTTAGAGTATTTTGAAAATGGGACTTTGAGGGTTAAACGGTTTCATAGTCTTGTGACCACTGCAAACCTGTTTGGGATATGGACTACTCACACTCAAGTGCGATGGGACAGTTGTGGAGCTTAAGCTGCTAACAGTTCAGTGGTGGCTCAGTGGTGAAGGCTTTGGGCTACTGATCAGAAGGCTGTGAGTTTAAATCCTGTTGGTCTTTTAATCCTTCCGTCTCTTTCGTTGGGCCTTATTTGCTAGCCAAATGAGTAAATGTAAAATGTTCCTGTTTCTGCTCATCTGCAGTAGTAGAGGCAGTACCCTGGGGCATGCATGCGTCATGCCACGTGTGACATGTGCATGCAGTGGAGTCCCACAACTCCTGCAGAAGAAGATGAAAACTGAGTTTTCTGGTGACAAGACTTGGGGTCATATTCTGAGAACATGAAATTTAAGTAACAAAATGAAACTCTGAGACTGAAAGCATCCATCCAGGGCCTCTTGGCCCAGAGATCTGGCCAGATACTAGAAACAGATGCCTGTTATAATGACATACCTCTGGCCGAGTGGATCGGGGAAAAAACAAACATGACAATACTAATGGTTGCCTCACTTTGGTTGGCAGTGACAGTCATAGCTTGGAACACAAGATCAGTAAGGTCTGGCATTAATGGGTCTAACGATACTCCAAGGCAGGTGTGCAATGTCAGTGTGTGCCAGTGTTAGCCACATAATTCAGGGCTGCTGCCGTCTTGTATAATGGTGACAGCAGCTCATCTGTGAGTCCCATATGGCAGTGATTTTTTATTTTTTTGCCTTCATGTCACCCAAACTGTTATATGTTGCTCACTAATAGGCTTTCCTCACTCATGGAAAATGCTCTTTGCCATGGTTTCAGTGATAAAGCCAAAGTAGTGCAATATGTGATCTGTTTAGTTTTTTTCTTAACTGATGGGTGTTTATTTAACACTCAATAAACCAGTTTAAATTTCAACAGCTAATATTTGCAAGCAAATGAATCGACTACATGGAAACAATAGATGCATTAGACTTTACATGGTGATTTATACAGTTTGCTTAACTGTAGAGTCTGTTCAAGGTTGTTAATGCACTAATCAGCTGCACCAGATAAAACCCAACATGAAATGGTTACGTTTCATAATAAGAGGTGGGGAAAACAGTTCCACCTGCCTCACCTCACCACACTGCTTCTTATTTGCATCAATTCTGCTCAACTTTTATTTTTCTGGCAAGCACAAGAACTCCTACTTAGCTTGACCTGATGTTATTATAACTCCTGACTGTGTAAGTCACCAAGACTCATTGCGAATGAATGACTTCCTGCTACTTTGTCGCATTATGTGACTGCCTGTGGCAACATGGGACGGCGAACAACAAAAACATTGGGTCAAATAATTCATCATTGCCAAACACAGATGTTTGTCATGATTGTTATTTTCAGTATATATGTATTTGGTTGCCAAATATTTAGTGCATACCTAATATGAATTATTCATATTCCATTATAACCTACAGTATATTATATATAGTATATTATTATATTTAGTCACATTACTTTCTGTTCCATGTAAGCTTTGTCATGGTAAAAATATGAGTCATCAGCTTTATAAGAATTTAAAATTTAATGGCAGAATTTCAACAAAATTAGGCAAAAATATGTCTGACCTTCACCCACTAAAACTATAAATCAACTAGTTTATTGAAGCAGATTAAACAGTCTTGATAAATCCCATAGTAGACACCTTGCCATTATACCTTAAAAGAAAAGTACTATGACTGGCTGAAAAAGCACAATTACATGAAGGTGTCATTTTTACATATTTTAAGCAGCAAATGAATCAATACACAAATGAATCAATACACAATATACAAACACTCCCTACACACTTGTCCTTGTCGTGTTGAGATTTTATTACAATGACGCTTGGAAGGGAGGAAACCAAAAGGAAGTGGCCAAAAATAGAATGGCCTCTTCTTGGTGATCTCATGCTTTAGGTCACAGATTAATCCATTGTGACTTTAAATTTGTTATTTTATTTAATTTTATACGTGTATTCAAATATCTGCTGTCATGTTGCCATTTGTCATCATCACAAAATAAATAAATAAATAAATAAATAAATAAATAAATAAATGTCTCTTATTTTAATGTTTTGTGTTAGACTGAGATGTGCATAAGGCAGATAAAGCAAAGTAGTTCGCTGGAAATACTGGAAAATTAGGAGAGAAGCACAGCTCTCTTTTCCTCACCATCTGGCCCAGCTCCATAAAACGTCAAGGATAAAGGCTTCCTTCCTAAAATACAGACACATGCAAACACAAATTGAAAATGTCCATAATTTCAGGCAGTTTCCGATCCTGCTCTTGTGTAATCATCAGCGTGAGCAGATTTTTCCAGGCATCAACAAGGCGACAATTTGTTAGCAATTTGAGGTTTTCATATGCTTTGTTCTGCAGCTTTATGGCTTTGCAAACTGCATTTTGATAGATTTGTGGGTTTTTTTAATCTGTCTAAACAAATCCAATCCTATTTCCCTGTATTATCACACATGATTTTGGCCACCTCTCCCTCTGAGATGTATGTAGCTAGCATGGGTGCTGACAATTGCTGCTTTTCTCAAACATAATCAACATGTTTGTCTCAGACAAAGACAGCTGGGTAGTATTAGGACCGCACATACAGAATGTAGAGCACCACACGGCATTCATTTTCACAAGAAACTGAAGTGGATAGGCACAGTCAGGAATGAGAGATCCAACCCACTGCCCTTTCGAAACAAACAAAAATGGACCACATACGGTGTTAAAAGGAATAAAAACAGAAATTGAATGAGGGACTGAGCGAAACACGCAATTTGAGCTAATGGCAGCTCTTATGTCCTTTATTCGCCACACAGAGACATGACAATAAGATAAAATGAATTCAGTTCGAGGTTGAACTCAATTAGGCGTTTGAAAAACCTGCTTTAAATCAGGTAGATGACTGCTAGAAGGATTCAAGCGTACTGATTTAATTAGAAGAATTGTTCTAAAAAAAAAAAGTAAATGATTATATCTTTATTTCACTGTGAATAACATCATTTTAGAGGCAGACCTGTGAGAACTGGTTATTTATTTACCGTGGATGTATTCTGGCTGTACTGTACATTTATCTTTCATTTTTTGTGTATTTGTGTCTTTCTTTAGCACCGTGGGATTTCATTGTTAATTAGTATGGGTGGTAGTGGTAATAGTAGTGATCATGAGGGTCCTACAAGTGAATCTCAGACACTTGTATTCTTATGGTCTAACGTGAGTGTGTAATGATCATTTTCCATTGTTCTCTGGTTTTATTGCTTAGTTTCCTACTTCTTTGTTCCATATTTCTCTGTTCCTTTGTGTTTTAGGTCATTTCAGGTTTGGACCTCTGTCTATCCACTTTAATTAATATTATGGATTTGTCTTGGTTTACTCTGTCTGGCTGATTTGATCCATGGGATTATGATCATAGTGCTTGAATAATTATAATGAAAAGGGTCCCTTTTGTTACACACCATTCTTTTGCAATTTTAATTCCCTGTGATATTTCTCCTCCTGACAGATATACAGTTGCAATCAAAATGATTTAACCCCCACTGCATCAGGGCTATTGTCAAAATTTACAGACTTTCAGCTGTTTGCAGTGAACAAATCAAACAAAAGCAATTGAAATAGTTCAACACAATGAATGCTTCAAGTTGTTTTCCCAAATTCAACTGAAAATGCAACTTATAATGACGTCTCCAGTTTCAAAATTATTCAAAGCCTTTATGGCAAGCATCTTTAGTACGTAGTAGAGCTCCTTTTGCTGTTATGACCTGCTGCAAATGAGATGCAGAGCTTCTGGCAGCGTTCCTGAGGAATCTTAGCCCATTCCTCATGAGCAATGGCCTCCAGTTCAGTAATATTCTTGGGTTTGTGTGCTGCAACCGCCTTTTCCAAATCCCACCAGAGATTTTCTATGGGGTTTAAGTCAGGTGACTGTGATGGCCCTGTAGAATCTTCCAGGACTTCTTCTGCAACCAAGCCTCGGTGGAATTTGAGGTATGCTTGGGATCATTGTCCTGTTGGAAGGTCCAGTGACGGCCAAGCTTCAGCTTCCTCACAGACGGCATGACATTTTCTCCTGGGATTTCCGGATACTTCAATTAATCCATCTCAGCTTCCACACGCTGCAGGTTTCCAGTGCCAGAGGATGCAAAGCAGCCCCAGAGCATCACCGAGCCACCACCATGCTTGACTGTGGACAGAGTGTTCTTTCTTCATTCTTCTTCCTCCAGACATACCGCTGTTCCACCGTGCTGTAAAATTCCTGTTTTGTTTCATCACTTCACAGAACAGAATCCCAAAACTTCTGTGGCTTATTTATATGATTTTGAACTAACTATTCTTGTGCTTTTGGGTCAGTAGCAGTGTACGTCTTGGAGTTCTGGCATGGAAAACTTCTGTGTTTAGTACGCACCTTACTGTGCTCACTGAAACCTCAGTGTCTGTTACCACCAAGTCTTGCTGCAGGTCTTTTGCAGTCACTCGAGGGTTTTTCACAACCTGCCTTCTCAGAAATCTGCTTGCACACGTTGATAGCTTCCTTTTTCTGCCCCATCCAGGTATTTCATGCATTTTCTACCCCTAGCAAGTTCAGGTATTTCATGTGTTCCAGCTCAAGCACACCTGGTGCAACTAATGAAGCCCTTGATTAGTTGCATCAGCTGTGCATAAGACAACACCTGTTTTGCATATTTGTGCTGTTGTGAGGGATTCTATTCAGGGGGTTGAATAATTTTGAGACTGGAGAAATCATTATAAGCTGCATATTCAGTTGAATTTGGGGAAACCATTTGAAACATTCATTGTGTTGAACTATTTCAATTTTCTTTGTTCGATTGGTTCATTACAAACAGCTGAAAGTCTGTAAATTTTGACAATAAACCTCATTTGCAATGGGGGAATCATTTTGATTGCAACTGTATAACAATATTTGACATCAAAAGCATATCTATAAGATTTGCATTAAACAACAGTAAGATGCCATGGAAGAAAGGCTTGTTCCTGGGCAAAGATATCTTACATAAGAGGCACTGCACATGATAGGTGGACACAATGTCAGATGTGGGTTATTTAATCTGAATTTCACAGTTGAGTGGGTCAGGTTATTTTTTTATTTACTCAGTCTCCTTCCCTCTTGCGGTCATTCCAGTCACTACTTAAAACTGTAGACAAGCATTCACGATGAGGAGATCTTGGGCAGAAAGAGAGTATCTGGAGGTCAGTGAGTTTTGCCAGATTTCAGGGATTACCTATGCTCAGCACATATACATCTAAGAAAATATACTGTGTTCTTTTTTTGTTGTTGTTTTTACAGCAAACATTGGACTCCAACCTCAGCAATTTGATCAAGAGGAGCAATGAGTTGGAATCACTAATGGGGAAGCTGATTCAGACCTGTCAGCATGTGGAGGTGAGTCTCATCTTTTGGTCTATATTTTTCTTATTTATTTTATTTTAATCTGCTGATAGTATTCATGTCAATTTTATTATCGTTCTGCGTATGGCACAATGAAAGGAGTTAGTGAGCCCATCCAGTGTTACATTACACAAGCACATTAAATGTGTAGGGGGAGGTGGAGGACCATAATGTGGTAGTGCAAGTGTGTATAGAGTATAGAGTGTTTGTGTGGTGCAAAGCTTTAAATCTGGTCATGTCAAATGTCCAAAAAGTACTTATCTCCTGTTAGGTGATGGCATATTAACACTTATATTTCAGTCTTTGTGTGAAACAACACAAGCTACATAGAATTAAGAGGCCTGGAATTATATGCATTATATAATGACTGAAAGAAAAAATGGTTTGACCACTGGCATTTTTTCTCCCCTTTTTTTCCCCTCAAGTAGACAAATACTTCTGTAAGTCACTCTGGATGCTGAATGCCATTCATTTAAACTGAAAAGAATTGGCATAGCAATAACATCCCTAGCTGAGAGTATGTCTTTACTGAAGACGTTTTCATTAAACAATTTCATCATTAAAACAAGCTGGAGATGCCTTTGTGTGTTGCATGTAAGCCCAAATCACATTGAACATGTTTAATGTGTCTACTATAAAGAACCTTGTTATGCGCACAATTGTCTCTTATAACGATGGAATATTACGACCAGAAAATTTAGAAATGAATAACTATAGATCTGAGTGAGTATAGTTTGACACACCAAGCAAATAATTTTAACAATAAATGATAAAGTTTTATTCAGATCAAAACTGGATATTTGACTAGATTTCATTTGTCATATATCAGTTTCCATAGCACACTATTTCAGGAGAAATATTATCTCATTGCTATTAGCCTGTTTGATAAATACAGTTAAAGGGCTTAATAAGTGTTCTACATATACAGTACATGGGAATTAGTAAGTAGTCTGATTTGCGAAAAAGGTGCCACACGTTTGAACTATTAATATTTGCGAAAAAGGTGCCACACGTTTGAACTATTAATATTTGCGAAAAAGGTGCCACACGTTTGAACTATTAATATTTGCGAAAAAGGTGCCACACGTTTGAACTATTAATATAATATCTCACTTATGTGTATTTGTGAATGCTTTGCTATAAATATGAAAGTGGTTGGTAGAGCAAATATATTGAATATTAGTTTGACAGACATCTCTAAATACTGATAACAGTAATTTTCAACACAAAGTGAAATGACATTAAGTCAAAATCCACCTCTGAACTAAATTAACATCATGTTGGACCATGTTTGTCTAAAATTCAATTCAATTCAATTCAATTTTATTTGTATAGCGCTTTTTACAATAGACATTGTCTCAAAGCAGCTTTACAGAAATATCAACATGGTATACAGATATTAAAGGTGCGAATTTATCCCAACTGAGCAAGCCACTGAGTGGCGACGGTGGCAAGGAAAAACTCCCTAAGATGTTTTAAGAGGAAGAAACCTTGAGAGGAACCCGACTCAGAAGGGAACCCATCCTCATCTGGGTAACAACAGATAGTGTGAAAAAGTTCATTATGGATTTATATGAAGTCTGTATGGCCTTAGGAGCAGCCGTAGTCCCAGCAGTCTGGAATTAGAGAAGATTTGAGCTCCATCCAGAGGCAGAAAGGATCTGGATCTCTAGTATCTCCATAAATTCATGTGGGGCTCGGCGAAAGGAGAGAGGGAGAAAAAAGATTATTATGACTGCGAAGTAGTAGAACAGAATCTAGTCAGGGTAGGCTTGAGTAAACAAATACGTTTTAAGCCTAGACTTAAACACTGAGACTGTGTCTGAGTCCCGAACACTAATAGGAAGACTGTTCCATAACTGTGGGGCTCTATAAGAGAAAGCTCTTCCCCCTGCTGTAGCCTTCACTATTCGAGGTACCGTCAAATAGCCTGCATCTTTTGATCTAAGTAGGCGTGGCGGATTATATAAAACCAAAAGGTCGCTTAGATATTGTGGCGCGAGACCATTTAGTGCTTTATAGGTTAATAAAAGTATTTTATAGTTAATGCGAGATTTTACTGGGAGCCAATGCAGTATTGATAATATCGGTGTGATATGGTCGTACCTTCTAGTTCTAGTTAGGACTCTAGCAGCTGCATTCTGGACTAACTGGAGCTTATTTATATTCCTACTGGAACATCCAGACAGTAAGGCATTACAGTAATCTAATCTAGAGGTGACGAATGCATGAACTAGTATTTCCGCATCATGTAGTGACAATATGTTTCTTATTTTAGAAATATTTCTGAGATGAAAGAAGGCTATCCTAGTAAAAGCGCTTCCTGAAACACTTTACAATTAAAACAATCATGTGCTTCAAATCCCCACAATGCCACAGGCATCAGTGCCTGCCTTTGGCCATGCTATTTAAGTGGAATGGCATACTCTCTTTCCCCTGTCAATCACAGCGACACTGACCAATTACAGGCATGTGTGAGCTCATGTATGTGGAAGAGGGTAGATAGCGCTTTCCTCCGAGTGTCTTACACTGCCCTGTGATACTGGACGAGAAGCAGTTTAAAAAGATGAGCTTGGCTGGCTTCACATGTCTCAGAGGAAGCACGTTTTAGACTTCACTATCCTGGGTTGGTAGTTGGTAAAATGAGTAATGGGGGGGGGGGGGCGGGGGGGGGGGGGGGGTTGAAGCCTTTCAAGATGGCATGGTGTTGCAGAGTGAAGCCATTTTTGCTTTGCCTCTATGCATCTTATTTCTTATTAAGTGCTACTTACTGCTGCTGTATCATAGACCCAAGATAATAATCACTCAAATTTGGCCAACAGACCAGGAAGTGCTTAAATTTTTATGAGAAGAAATATCACATAGACAGGAGATGTGCATTTAGATGATGGCTTTAAATATTTTACAATAAAAAGCAACCTACCACTTTCTATGGCTTTCTGGCTGCCTTTCGAAGTGGCCTTTTGTCAAGCCGCATCTCCTCGGGGTTAAACAAATCACTTCTGGCTCTGTCGAGCACCATTTCATCACATTAACCACACTAAGGCTTAGTGATGACCTACATCTCTCTCTCTCTCGTCGACTCGCGCTCATTGTATTGAGCTTTTTCCTATACATGTAAGTGTGTGTGTCTTAAAAAAAGGAAAGTCAATCTTGCTATAAAATCAAAATAGATGGCTTGGGTCTATGGGATAAGCAAACAGTTAAAAAGGAACTAGGGATGAATTAATGAGTACAGTGTACAAATAGATAGATTTATATAGTCCTATAAAACAGTACTTTATAATTCCTTTCAAAACAGATTATCACAGTATTTCAGTTTTTATTTAATAAACCATTTTACTCCCCTCTGGAGTCGTATAAAGGTTTTGGTTCTCATTAGTAACCACTAGACAAAGTTTCTGTGAAAGACGCAAGGGGAAATAAATGAACACAACTCAGCAAAAACACACTCTAAGGTGAAACAGTTGATGGTAGTGTTCAAAGGTCAAGGAGCTTAATTAGCGTGTTGAAAGAACTGAGCCATGACTGAATAAGCTCTTTTACATAGTAAAAAAAAAAAACAGACCCAGAGAGAAGCTATTACACCTCATTGCTCTCAACCTTTAACAATCAAGTCTTTCATATCTCACCACATCATTTTTACACCACATGAAGACAAGCAGTGTATAAAAATAATAATAATAAAAAGACATTGCAGGTTTCACATGGTGTAGGTGTTCCCAGATGGGAAGTTTATCTAAAATTAATTAAACTTAAAACCTAAGAAATGCTTTTGTGTAAGGAAGCTCTGTTTATGAGAATGTCAGCTACTTAACTGAATTCAACTACATTTTATTTTATTATATGTAAATTTGAATACGCATACTGGGAACTTCTATGCTTCTTCTCTCAAACTATTTTCTCATCTTAGAAGAAAAAACTATACAGAAGTATACACTATAGCTTTGTTTATTTCCTTCTCTTGAAAAAAAACAATGTATTGTTTTGTACTATTTTATTATAACTAGTATTATGTAGTATTATATTGTAACTATATAATATACTGCCTAACTAACTAGTAATATACTGCATATTGATATGTATTTCTCTCAAGAGAGGTCACCAAAGACAAAAAACAAACAAACAACAACAACAAAAAAAAACAACGTGCCCCATTATATCTGATTCCACCTGTTTAGTGAATAAAAAGAAAACCTTACCATTATTCTATTCTTCAAAACATCATAACAGCTTCAAACAGGAAAATACTCTTCACCCACTTACTCTATGGTACCCTATCAATACTTTACTCAGAAAGACTGATTTCTTAGAGCTTTTAGAGCTTTTATTTTCCCCTCATCATTATTATTATTATGTACTTGCAAGTATAGATAACTAAAAGAATTATTCTGAGTCGTGTATATTGTGTAAGTGACATTTTTGGCTGAGTAGTGGCATGTTTTGCCCAAAATACATTTCTGGGTGTGTGTTTTTATTAGATGAACGCATCACGACAGGAAGGAAAGCTGATGGAAGAATGCGACATCTTGATCAGCTTAATTCAGGAGAGGAGACAGATTATTGGTGCCAAAATCAAAGAGGGCAAGGTAAGTTAACCTCATGACTTACTGGAAATCTCTCTGTAGATGAAATGTTATTTAGTACGTAAAACATCCTACATTTCAGTAAACTTGCCCACATGTGGTATTACAGAATACTGCTGACTTCACTTCCAGAGTCCAGATAATCATAGACATTCGCTTAATTCAAAACACTATACATCACAATTTATTTATATTACTGTATTACATTAGAGTTACAACATACTGTAATAAAATAGTCTTACTATTGCAGATACGTCTTTTTTTTTTTGGAATCCAATGAAATTTCTCTCACTCATTATAATTCCTACAGATATTTCATGCCATTATTTGGTCTCATGGTGATTACTTGTCTAAAGTAACACTTTCTGTCTGTAGGCGGTTCGACTGCGTAAACTAGCACAACAAATTGCCAATTGCAAGCAGTGCATCGAGCGATCTTCTGCTCTCATAACTCAAGCAGACCAGATGCTGAAAGAAACCGACCATGCTCGCTTCCTCCAGACTGCCAAGAGCATCTCAGAGCGGTGAGCAAAGAAACCTTAAAATTTCAAGACAGATTTTTAAAACGAACAGTATATCAACAAAAAAGACACCACCATTCAGACATGATATGCAAATATTAAAGATAAATAATACCAGGTACAATGATCCTTCTGCTATTTCAGAGTCTCGATGGCTACAGCGTCATCTCAGGTCCTGATACCCGAGATTAATCTGACGGACACATTTGACACTTTCGCGCTGGATTTTACCAGAGAGAAAAAGATGCTTGAAAGTCTTGATTACCTAACAGGTAATTGTTTAATTACAGCATGAACGCTTGCATATACATGCACTTGGCAGGAATGTTGAAGAAGTGCAATGCAGACATTGGTCAAGAGCTTCAGTTAATATTTATATCAAATGGGGCAAAATGTGATCTTGGTGACGCTGACCGTGGCAGTTGTTGGAGCCCGACTGGCTAGTTTGAATATTTCAGAAATTGCTAATCTCCTGGGATTTAGACTTTATACAGATTGCTGTGGGAGAAAAAACATCCAACAAGCACAAGTTATGTAGCTGGAAATGGCTTGTTGATGAGAGATGTCAGAGGAAAATGGCTGGATTTTTTCAAGCTAAGAGAAAGGCTATAGCAACTCAAATAACGACTTTTTACAACCACAAAATGCATAACATGCCAAACCTTGAGGTGAGTGGGCTACAAAAACAGAGTACCGCATCAAAGTCCTGTCAGCCAAGATCTGGAATCTGAGGTTCACCTTTGAAGATTGAAGATTGAAGATTTGAAGGTCACCTGGACTTTTTTTTCCAACATTCAACTGTCCAGTTTCACTAATCAAACCATCCCAACTGGCACCATCAACCATGCCATGGTCAGAGTCACTGAGATCAGATTTCCCCCCCCATTCTGATGTTTGATGTGAACATGATCTGAAGCTCTTGACCTGTAGCTGCATGATTTTATGCATTGCACTACTGCCACATGATTGGCTGATTGGATATCTGCATGAATGTCCAACTGTACAGCTGTTATACTTTCATATACTCATATTTTAAATTGGGGAAAATAGTAGAAATTAAGAAAACCCTTCAGTGAGTAGTGCCCAACTTTTCATGGCATACAACTGAAAAGTTTGCCTCTTTTAAAGGTTGCCATTTGAACTTCAGAGCAACAACACTGTGGAAAACTAAAAGTTCATCATCTTTAAATAAGGCAAACTGTTCCCAAGCGCTCAGAAATACTCAGATCATTTACATTACATCAATATACAGCTCCAATTTTCTAAATCGTCAAAATGACTGTCTTGGTCATTCTAGTGTTTTGGGCCAGCTGATTAAACTTGCAACGTAAAGGCTGCCACTTTAGATTTTAAGAAGTCAGGAGGTGGGAAAAGGGGTTTAGTTTAGATCTAAAAGTTTAGTCATCTACTGTTCCCAGAATACAGCGTAATGCACAAGGACTACAACGCACCTCCATCACAGACACTCTCACATTTACAATCACCCAAATACTGATTGCACTCAGCTGGACTCTATTACACGTGCACACTATATAAGCACCATCACTGCACTCTCAAGTATACACTCTGTGTTGTTTTCACCAGTGTTTACCGAGCCTTATTAATATTGATTGCTAATTTGGTTCCTGAGCTTGTTTCTGGTTTTCTCACCTTGTTGTTTGTTATTCAACTGACCTTTGCCTGAACCTTGACTCTATTTTTGGATTACGGTAGACCTGTCTACCTGCTCTTGCATCCTCTCCTGCTCTCCTGACAATAACAAATCATCAAATGTGGAACAAAGCGAATTAGCACGGATTTCATTTGAACTTCAGTTGAACTCTTGAAAGCGTGACTGATAGAAAACAGTAGGGTGAGCTGTGCTCTGTTCTTTTTGGAATAAATAACTAAAATGTCTGAATGCAATAACTAGGGCTGCAACTAATTATTCTTTTGATAATCGATTAATCTGATGATTATTCGTAAAATAATAATAATAATAATAATAATTTTTATTATCTTCAATTAATCGATTAGTTTGGATTAAAGGGCCAATTTTTATTTTCGGTATTTTTTTTTCGGTATTTTTTTTTTTTAATTAAAGGCTATGAAAAAGGTATTAAATGTATCTATGTGGGCTGTGCTATACATTGTGCAAAGTTTTTTTTTTTTTTTAATATTAACATTATATTTTGAAAGCAAAAAAAACAAAAAAAAAACAACCTGATAGTCCACAAGCATTAATGTAGAAGTTAAATCACTATATTAAAAATGTTAAAAGAAAAACAAAAGCACAAACTAAGTATTAGCTGGTAAGAGGTTTAATATTCTGCAGTAACACACATTCACTCATTTAAACACAGTAACATGTTCCTTTATTCTGTAAATGTATGACACTTCTTACATTTATATCCAATTACGTGTTCTAACCCCATTACAGTTAATACTCTCAATTACTTTTGTTTCTAAATAGAGCATCAAACAACATATTTGATCAAAATGAATAGTTCAGTCAGAGTTATCGCGCTTCCTTTCTATCGCGTGCCGTTTGATGGACTCGCATGCGTGGACTCGCACTCATTCAGTGTGCTTTAACAGAGACTCACTCGCTGTCAGGACGAGTCTTTATGCAAAATGGAAATACTGGTGTGAATTTCTAACATTTACAGATAAGCATGTAAAGGTAAAAATGTCATTTCTGTGCTGAAGAAAACACGTCCGGAACACATTAAACAGCACATGTGTCTGTCGCAGCATCTGACACGACAAGCCACGTTAATACACTCATGAGTTGTTTGAAGCGTTTAATATAAAACATTCTCATGTTTTGGACGACCTAGATCGTGCACGTTTCCCACAGCAGCAGCTCACTCTGTGACCGCCGCTGTTTCTCAGATGCATTAATTTCTGACTGTTGGCATATCCAATTTAATCTTAGTAAGGATGCAACTATGTAGCATTATTGAAGTACCATATATGGCACAGAATGAACTTAACAATGCCAACAAGAAAGCAGTAAAAGATGGCGGTAGCTTAAATGTTAAAACTGCAGGAGTTTTTTGTTTACTCTAAAAGTAAAAGCATGATAAAATGTAGTTTACACAAGGCAGCATATTGATGATGCACAAACATTTGAAAGACAATCACCTCAAAGCTCCTGCTCGAGAAGTAACACCGATTGTACAATTTGACGATGCTATATAATCAAAGCTGCTTGATAAAGTTGCAATAGCTCAGTGAAAGTGAAATACTAGCTTAATAGTTTAATGAGGACTAAATTTAGCATGCTTTTAATGGTAAGGCGTGAAGGCTACTGATTTAGCACCATTTGGATAAAGGGATAATGAAACAAAAACAATAAAATGTGAAAATTTTCTAATTTGTTATTATTTAATATTGATTTCAGTTTCAATAATTGGAACAAAAATAATCAATATATTAGTTGGTTATGCAAAAAAATAGTAATAATTGTTTGCGTCCCTAATTAGACAGTCCCTCCATGGTTTTGCGATTGTAGAAATTAATGCAAAAATGAAGGAAACTGCAATATCCACAAGAGCTTTTTCATAATTACTGCAGATTTTCTGCAGATTTGGGCCAAGAAGCGTCATGTCACATCATCACAACATGCATTCAGCCAAAGCCATCTTCGATTCACGTGTTGAACATGAGTACAGCTAAAAGGTCTCATTTACCAACAAACATCACTGCAAAAGACAGTTTAATGCAACTGCAATTTCGCCAATTCATGTAGTTTTCGGTAAAAAAAAAAACTGAAAAAAAAAACCTCTGCAGATTGCATAGCAAATTTTGAAAAAAGACGCAGCAAAATCAAGCATTTCTGACCGCAACAATCACAAAAAAATCCATGAAATCCTGTATGGACTGATTAGATGACTCTAGTCATGATGTAAAATTATACACTCATAATTTACACCACACTCAGATGAGATGAGGATGCTCCAATCTTTTGCTCTTCTGTTATTTCAGTTATATTCAGTGTCTTGTTCAGACTCATTAAGCCAGTCACAAAAAATCTCTACATATCGCATGCTTAAAAATCAGTAGCAGTAGTAATGATGTGCTACAGTAAAGTGAATGTGACAAGGAAGAGTGTAGCCCGGCTTTTAAGTCAAGTGAGTTGCAGTTCCCTCATAAAATACACACCATACTGCTTAAGAGCAATCAAAGGAGAGCAAGTGGAGAGCAAGTAGTGAGACTCAATTAAGGATCATCAGTCATCAGACACTCAAAGTCAATAAATGTCCAATGATTAAATGACACTTTTATGTGTAATGACAAGGTGCTCCAAGTTTATAGATTATTTTAGGTAAAACCCACGTAAATGCAGGTATAATGAACTGAATTCTGTCACTAGAAGTAAAATCACATTTTTGTTTAATACTTAAAATACGAATCATTTCAGCTTGTTACTGTCAAGTCAAAATAACCCAAATATCACCAGTGTGGCATAAACGACTTTCTTTCTTTTTTATTTTTCATAGAACAATGTGCATATGTCATCTTGTGTTGTTTCTCTCCATGTACAGTTGTAAAATGTGTCATAAAGCAAACTCCTCTTTGCTGTCGTTTTTATTTTCCTTCATTATTATTCCAGCGCCCAGTCCTCCAGGTATCCGAGAAGAGCTCTGCACAGCGTCCTATGACACCATAACTGTGCACTGGACATCTGATGATGAGTTCTCTGTAGTTTCTTATGAGCTTCAGTACACCATCTTTACTGGCCAGTCAAATATTGTCAGTAAGTAAGACATGAAATTCTTGAAATATATATATATATAAGCACTATAACTAAAGAGTATGGCATCATAATGCAACGTGGCTTTCCATACAATGTAGGCAGCTGATCCCAATATCAATAACAGTGCCATTAATACCAAGTACCTTTTTAATTAGGCCTACCTATTTTGACTAATTAAATTTAATAGACTTTTGCAACCTCTCATATGAACTATATTTTTTAAGATCAAAAACATGTAAAGGCAAGAAAGAAATTTAAGAACTCACAAATAATTGCATCTTCATGACTTCGTGGTTCATCATCATTTCTTTTTTCAATATATATTCAATATATATATATATATATATATATATATATATATATATTTTTTTTTTTTTTTTTTGCAAGTTTCCACCATGAGTTTGACACTTGGTCTAGACTTGGTCCACTTAGTGAGCATTAGGTTATGTAAGACGAACAGTGAAACATATCTCACTTTCCTATCCAGGTCTCTGCAACTCTGCTGACAGCTGGATGATTGTGCCCAATATCAAGCAGAACCACTACACCGTTCATGGCCTGCAGAGTGGCACCAAGTACATCTTCATTGTCAAGGCCATTAATCAGGCAGGAAGTCGCAGCAGTGAGCCTGGGACACTCAAAACCAACAGTAAGACCATACACAGTGTCTTTTTGGTGTTAGAAATGACTTCAAAGAATCAATTTTGGAAGACAAGTAAATGTCCTGGGCTTGTGTTAGAACTGTGTTCAGACAGTTTACTTAAACTATATAAAGAAGGAATCCAGTAATCACTGTTATTCATAACATGAGTCAAAAAACACAGCCAGGTACGTAGAAGGGTAATCTACAGTATTTTCATGAAATGGGAAACTGGATAAAGAGTCATGAACTGGACGAGATGGAATTAACAAACAATCAAACAATAAAGTCTCACACAGAACACTTGCATACAAGGCACACAGAGGGTTTAAATGTACTAATGACGGGGAAAATGAGGAACACATGAGTATACTCCTGGACGTACCAAGACAAAGGAGAAAGGAAAATCAAGAGCACATGATGAGAGTTTGAGAGTAAACTTCATTTGAAGAATTTGTGAAAAGTTCTAAATAGTCAGGATGCCTTGAATTAAATCCAAATTCCCACACCACTGGAATTGAACCTAAACAATATTACTGCTTTACTTGTGCTAGTACATTACACACTAGCTTACAGTTTACAGTCCATGTTCTGTGTCTTTAACGTCCTACATATTTATTGTTTCGTATTTGTTTATTTATTGTTTTGCACTCGTCTCACGCTGTTGTGTATTGCACTTTATGTAGTCTTGCGTACTGCTCTGTATTGCACCATGGTCCTGAACAAACGTCATTTCGCTCCAATGTGTAGAAGCTATATAGAGGAATGACAATAAAAACCCACTTGACTTGAGATGAAATTTGGTTATGCGTACACCTTCCTCATGGAAGTGCATCAGAACAAAGGAATTATGTAACTGTTGCTTGGCGACAGAGGGTAATTTTTGCATGCATACATACTAACGATAGTGTTAAATCCCCAAACCATGACCATGAGCACTAGGTAACTTGGAGAGCACCTTCAAAAAGAAAAAAAAAAAAATGCCACTGAGTTACCAGGAGAGAGAAGGCAGGATTTACCAAGCAGATTTGGATCAGTGGATAAACGTTTTTGATTGATATTTGTACTACTGGTGCAGCCTTTTCACTGGCCCTCAGTAAAAAGAGGCCCTCAGGCTCAGAGCCTGGACTGGAGCAGATGGATAGATAAATGGGAGACAGATGAGATAAGTGGGAATTAATTAAAACATATATCTAAACTTCCAGATATTCTTTTGGTCACTATTGGCCAAGGTATGCCCAGGACTCACACCATCACTGGGCTCAGAATCATTGTCAATAACTGTCTATGCATATTG
This sequence comes from Ictalurus furcatus, assembly GCF_023375685.1. Taxonomy (NCBI): domain Eukaryota; kingdom Metazoa; phylum Chordata; class Actinopteri; order Siluriformes; family Ictaluridae; genus Ictalurus; species Ictalurus furcatus. The sequence goes on from NC_071280.1 coordinate 8,620,283, forward strand.
TCACTGCTGATGAAGTGTTATGGATTTCTAAGTGAAATGGACTGAACAACATCAGCACAAAAGAAGATAAAAATCTAGGGGCCATTTTACTCTATGTAATCACCAGGCACAACTGTCATTGATTCTGCATGAAAGCTAGAAAGAAATCAACCTTGCTTCTTCATACCACTCTGTATCACCATTGGTGGTGCTGTTGCGCTTAAAATACACCTTTAAAAATAGTTAAAAGCAAATAATCTTATGTAGATGGCAAGAATGAAACCTTATACTGGTGTATTTTTATCTTTGAAAGACAGGAGGCTTAGCCCTGCTAGCTCATTTATATCATCTGGTCCTGCTGCAGTCCCTTGTGATGTTTGCAAATTGTTCTCCACATTTGTGTGACTGCCTCAAGCTTTTTAGAAACCGCACAACATGCTTTAAATCCTTTAAATCATTTACACTTTCTGAGGTTAACAGTAAAGATATATTTGATATAGTTGGCATTTGACCATGGTCTGTTGGTGTAAACAAACACAGTTATTCCATTTCAGATGGCTCAGCTTGAAGAATTGAACACAGAACAGAACAGAACACAAAGTTCTTTTTTCTCATCTATCTTTCTGTAATATAAATATGTTTTTCATTATTTATTTATTTTTGATCATTAGATAGATTGATTTCATTTCTATTGGCTGCACGCCAGGGTGCGTTACAACCCTGCACCCTATCTATCACATCAACCTCTGCAATATATAAGATATCTTATTATAGGTTGTGTTGTTTATTCCCCAGGTCAGCCATTTAAGCTTGACCCAAAGTCAGCACACAGGAAGCTAAAATTGTCCCATGACAACCTGACGGTGGAGCGTGATGAGATATCCTCAAAGAAGAGCCACGGTCAGGAGCGCTTCAGCAGCCAAAGCAGCTATGGTGTCATAGGAAACGTGTACATCGACAGTGGCCGCCATTATTGGGAGGCACTAATTGGAGGGAGCACTTGGTTAGTCACATTTTTTTCAGTACTTAGTGATAGATGTCCTATTAACTCTTAACCTCAATCATCAAGATTGCAAGGTTTTTTGTAAATCTGCCTTGTGACAGTGTCTGTTCTTAAAAGTGCTATAGAGATAAAAACCTAAGAGAACCTAATAGAGCCTAATTTAGTTTATGAAAGTACACAAACAAAGCCAAAGAGCAGCTTTATGAGCAGGTTTGTTCAGAAGTAAAGTAAGAAAGATTTTATATTTTTAATGCTGGAATTGTGACATTAAAAGTTGTATGCCGTTAAATTAGGTAACCGTTTTGTTTACACTTTCACAAGTGTTTTGATCTTTGCTGAACTGCAATTTCACTTTTCACTAGTGAATAATAGTTGCTTTGTAAACTGAAGTGGAAATTATGTTGGATGTCTGTCAGACATAATACACAAGGCCAATGTGATAAATGTGTGCAATTATAGTGATTTATTTGAGTGATGACTTGTAGGCCAGGCCTGATATGTACAAATGCAACGCATGTGACATTGACCAAATTATTTTATGACGCGCAATTTAGAATAGATAAACAAACATAATCATATGAATGACTGAACCTTATTTTTCATGTCCCTTAGAGGTTCACGTTTCGAATTTAGATCAAGATGTTAGAACTAACTACAAATTGACCTTACAGAGCAAGCTGTTTATAGGAATAGCTGGCAGTTGAAGACTGGAAAAACTACAACTATTCTTGAATTATTCAGTTTCATTGAGCCCATGCTCACTGTTGCCTCAGATTCCTGTTCTTGATTGACAGAAGTGGAACCCACTCCAGTCTCCAACCTCATAGTTTAAATTAATTCATAAAATCGATTAGTTTTCTGCTCACCACAGATGTAAAGAGTGGTTATTTGAGTATATTGAGCAACAGTCCGGCCATTCTCTTCTGCCATTTCTCATCAACAAGGCATTTCTACCCACAGAACTGCCAGTTATTTTGTTTACTGCACCATTCTGTGTAAACTCTAGAGACTCTGTTGTGTTTGGAAATCCCAGGAGATCAGCAGGTTCTGAAACACTCAAACCAGCCCATCTTGCACCAAAAGCCCGGCAACAGTCAAAGTCACAGTGATGACATTTTCCCTCTTTTTTCTAATGTTTGATGTAAACATTAACTGAAGCTCTTGACCTGTATCTGTGCGTTTTTATGCATTGTGCTGCTGCCACATGATTGGCTGATTGGATAATTGCATGAATCTGCAGGTGTACAGGTTCTCCTATTAAAGTTCTGATTAAACTTTACATGCACAGCTGTAAACTGGGTGTAATACATGAAACATTTACTACTTCTACCTTTATATACATAATAAATAATTTTCATACTAAATGTTGCCATATGGGTATGAAGACAATAAAAAATGACCTGACTTCCCAAATGGACTTTTTTTTGTCTCAGGTATGCTGTGGGCATAGCCTATAAGTCAGCACCCAAGCACGAGTGGATTGGGAAGAACCCTTTGTCATGGGTGCTGTGCCGGTGCAACAATTCCTGGGTGGTGCGCCACAACAGCAAAGAGATGGCCATTGACCCCTCACCACACCTGAGACGAGTCGGTGTGCTCCTGGACTATGATGCCGGCTCGCTGGCTTTCTATGATGCCGTGAGCTCTCAGCACCTCCACACCTTCCATATCACCTTCACCCAGCCGGTTTGCCCTGTGTTTAATGTCTGGAACAAATGTCTTACAGTCCTAACAGGCCTCCCTATCCCAGATCATTTGGAAGGTGTAGAGGCTTTCAACTGAGGCTGTGGTGTTTCTTTCTAAATAAAATAGTGGACCTTGGGCTGCTTTGGTTTGCTTTCAGCTCTGGCCATGACCTTGTTGGCCACATCATATTTCCAGTTCATTAAGGTTTTTTAAAAGCATACACAGAAGGTTTTGACAGCAATTCCACCTTTATATGTAAAAAAGTAAAAGGTTTCATAACCCCTGAGCTCAAATGACAATTAATTTTTTTTTTTTTTTGCCTAAGTCAAGACCACAGTGCATTGATATCAGGTATTTTGGAGGAATTTTGCACATGTCTATATGGTATGTCTATATTTATGAAAAGAGGGATGATCACATTATAGTCAATTTAGTGCAATTATGTGATTAGGTTTCTTAGTGCAATCTCAATTGATATGCAGATGATGGACTATTTTTACTTTATAAAAAGGACATTTCAACAGTGCAGCAGGACTGATTACATGCATACATAAAACGTTTTCCATTTTAGGTCAAATGAATGCTTGCTTGTCTTTTGCCTAATTATGACTGTTGCGGTATACCTGTTTTTGAGCATATACAACTGTTTTATGTTCCTGAACACTTTAGCAGTAAATCAATGCACAATTGTATTTTAGATACACAATCTATGTTGTGTGCTCAAAAAAAAATTACACAATTTGTATTGTGTATTGTATTTGCATTTGAGGAAGGTTGCCTGTCATTTGTTTCTGTCAGACTTTTTTTTTTTTAATGTATCATTAGCAGTGGTGGCACTAAGTTCATTTACTGACCTAACATAGCTCATTAAATCAATATTAAAATCAAAAATGTATCTTCCTGCACAGATTCAACAGTTGTGTAGATTTCTACACGGACTAAAACACTTTCCGTTTAGAGTAAATTATTAATGTATATTAGTTTTATGTAAAAATTTTTGAAAGAACAGAAAATTTCAAGTCTATTTTGTGGTTTAAATATGTATGTACATATGATAATCTGGCAGTTCATAACCTTACATCTCTGTAGTGTATAGAAATTGTCGGTTTCTAGTTGCTGAGGGTAAACTGTTTGCAAAGAGTTGTTTTATACTCTTGTATCACAGCATTTTTGTAGCATGTTTTAAAAACAGTTAATGTATCAGCCACTTGTTGGTATCGTGTTTTCAGTTTTCTTTCACAAAAGCAAACCAAGGATTCTTTTAAAGAGGATTAATCTAACTACTGATTCACAGTGAAGCTGCCATTATCCACAGAAAATCCTTTTAGGCTAAAAAAAAAAAAAAAAAAAAAAAAAGGAAAGCACTTTCACACAAATGGAATATCATCATGGAATTCAAAACACTATGGGCTAGATAATTGCAGCTCAAGACACAACTTGATGTGGCCATAAAAATATGCTCACATTGCATATGAACGTAACATTCAACGCTGTAGCTCATCACGCGAGCCTGGAACAACCTACTAAGCATGAAAACACAATCTGCAGTGTAAATGCTGGTGCAAATGGTCAACCATAGAGCTGTTTACAAACTCTGGATTAAAGCTAATGTGCTCATAAATTAAGGTCTTATTAAATAAAGATTCACATTAAACAGTGTGGCAAACATTAAAATGGCTAATATGTCGATTTATTCTAAACTGATTTAAAGGAAAATATACCTTTGTGCAGAATAATACATCTGTACAATGTATATAAAAAGTCTACACACCCCTGTTAAAATGGCAGGTTTTGTGATGTAAAAAAAAAACAACAACCCCAAAATAAATCATGTCAGAACTTTTTCCACCTTCAGTGTGAAATTACAAGGTATAAAAATTAAGTGAAAAACTATCAAAATTTTAGGCAATAAAGGAAGAAAAAAAAACATAACCTAGTTACATAAGTGAATCATTCTTTAGAGGATTCAGAATGCAGCAGCATGCCTTGTTTTCCAGCCCAAAAGAACCCATGTCACACACCTCTACATCTCCATCCACTGGCTTCCTGTAGCCGCCTGCATCAAATTCAAGTCCTTGATGCTCATGTACAAGACCTTGTCTGGAACAGCACCCCCCTACCTCAACACTCTCCTTGAGGTTTATGTTCCTTACATACAACCTGCAACCAGTTAACGACCGACACCTTGTAGTGCCTATTCAGTGAGGCATGAGGTCCCTTTCCAGAACCTTCAAAATGACTGTCCCTTAGTAGTGGCCAACCTCTTCTGTGAACACTTAACTAACCCCTAACTTAGATATAATTTTTTTGTGAGAAAGGACTTCCTCTAGCCAGCCTACCCCATAGCCCAGACAGGTGAAGAATATGAGAGATTGTTCTCATATACAGAGAGTAATCAGTACTTGTCAGTTATTCCTGCAGCTCCTTTAATGTTGCTGTATGTCTCTTGGCAGCCTCCCTGGTACGTTTTTGTCTTGTCCTTTAACAAATGTTGGAGGGACATCCTGTTCTGTTCTTGTCACTGTGATGCTCCATTTTCTCTATTTGTTGATTATGGCCTTTATTGTGCTGCATGGTACAGGGTTTTTCCTACTATAGAAAGGCCTAGGCACAGCACCTAAGTGTTTTAAGCTTTAAGCTGAATTAAACTGAAAAAGCATTTAGGAAACATATCAAAATTAATGTAAAAAATGAATCCCATGAGCTGAGAAAAAAAACATGTGAAAAAAACAGATCTCAAATGTTAATCTAGCAACAGGAATGAGCTGCCAATCAACAATCATTGTCTTGAATGTTTGTGTGATTGGTGTGTGACAGATGCTCATCGTTAAGTTAATCAAACAGCTGATGGGTAGTTATCTGTACCGTCACCTTGGGATGGTAGTTACAGCCATCGACTTGGATAAGCAAGTTACAAGCCATTGATAAGGTAAGCCTCACCAAAGTATAAATGAAGTATGAACATTTTGGTTAGGGAGTCATTCTTGTGGCGGTTAACAATAGCAATAACAGATAGTGACAATATATAACTAATGTAGCCTATTTTACAACTAAAGAAATCACTAGCCTAGCTAACTTGCATAGATATTCATGTACTGAATTAAGTTATGTAAGGCCAACGAAGCTAGTTAGTTGATGTTACATAAAGATACCTCGACTGAATTAAAGTTAGTATCTAATGTGGCTTGGTAGCTAAACAAAGTTAGGCTGTGTTTGTCATGGCCCCCAGGAACACGATCCCCATCTGGCCTCGCCATCTTTGTTGATCCCCCCTCAGGCCTCACTGCGGTCGGTGCTGTGAGCCTCTCACACTGGTGGTGCTTTCAGCCTTAAGGGGGTGGGAGCTCTGTCATGGCCCCCAGGGAAAGTTCCATCTTTGGCTACTAGAGGGCACCCTAACTGCCGTTTCAGAATTTCTTCTTCTGTTGTCTCCCTACATTTTGCGTTTTAACCATTCTGTTTTCATTCTCCTGGTTGATTAGTGCTCTATTTAAGTTCCCTGGTTTTTCTCCTCGCATTGCATCAAGTCAGGTTGTGTTTGTGTTTGAGTGCTCACATTTGTTATTGTTCAGTTTATGCACTGTTTATTTTGTGTTTCTTATGGTTTCTTTCCTAGTTTTACTAAGTTTCTGATAGCCCCAGTACCTAGTGTGTTTATTCCTTGTGTTTGTTTGCCTGAGCCTGTTTCCCAGAACCTGTTCCCTGTGTCTGTCTTAAATAAAGTTCTGCATGTGCATCAGTCTCCCTGGACTCACTTCATGACAGCGTTCACACGTAACCCAGCTGACAAAAAAAGGTCCCCAGGATGTCCCCTAAAAGGCCTCTACGAATGTCCCCCGAACGTCCATGTGTAGGGTTCTCAGGACGTCTAGTGGCCATTCGGGGCACTTAGGGAACTTTTGCTGAAATTAACACATTCAGTAGTGTTATGATTTGATATCCTCTCATGTCCTTGGAATGTCCGTCAGCAAACGTTATAAACCGGACCAAATGCAGACCTAAGTGGACGTTCGCAAAGTCCGGGGGACGTCCCCTGTTTCCTAGGAATGTCGTTTCTGATGAAAACCGCTGGTCAAACCTTTTTTTTTTTTTTTTTTAAATAAAAAAGTGGTCTCCTCCCCCCACCAGCACCTAACACATCAAATGTTTTGGAAATTCTTTTATACTCCTCTCTTGATAGATATCTTTCAACAAGTGTGATACCATGCAAGCTTTTTGTGGACCATGAGTTCAGCAGTCGGATGAAACCAAGCCTATGAAGAGAAAATCCTACAGAAACAGTGTATCCTTATTTAGGGTTAAACAGAATAATTTCATTGACAGATTTTACATCACAAAAACCTGCCATTTTAAGAGGAGTGTGTAGACTTTTTATATCCATTATATAATCCTTTGTAACTAAAACTGTTTTGCATTTTATTTGTGGTTGACTGGTAGCTTATATAACACTTAAATTGAAAAAGTCCTGGGATGCTGGAAAAGTAAAGAATGTGCAGGACCTGGAGGATTTTTCTGAAGAACAGCGGGCAGTTTAACTGCTCAATGTCTGATGTCTGGTTGTTAGTACACCAGTGACTTTTCTTTTTTTTAGGACATTCCAAATTGTAGTATTGGCTATGCCCAATACTTGTGCAATGCCTTGGATCGATTTTTCGGTCTTTTCTCAGCTTCAAAATACCTTGCTTTTCTCCCATAGACAGCTATCTGGTCTTCATGTTGGTTTATCCTTTTTAACAACAAGTGCAGTCCTCACAAGCGAAACCAAGGGCTCAAACCATGAGTAGACATTCAGAGCTATTAATTGTTTAAACAGTCAATCTAAGAGGGTGCACCTGGGCAACAAGACGCACCTGTCAGTCACGTGTTCCGATATTTTTGATCACTTGAAAAATCGGTTCAAAAGGTGCTATGATTTAAGTTTGTTAACACATCTACATGTAAATAAGAGCAGAGGAAAACTGAAACTCTGATCTATCATCTCATAAACATCTTTTAATCTCAAACGCAAAAGAATTGGCCTTGCGGTTCCAAGGGAACTGTATATTACAGGATTACTGTATATACAGTTTAGAGAGTGTTTTTGAAGAATTTTGCCAATTCAGTCAAAAGCACATTTGTGAGGTAAGGCACTGATGTTTGATGAGAAAGCCTTGCTCATTGACTGACTTTCCAATTCATCCCATTCAGTGGGGTTGAGGACAGGCCACCGGAGTTCCTCCACACCAAACTCGTCAAACCATGTTTTTATGGACTTCGCTTTGTGCACAAGGTCACAGTCATGATGCAACAGGAAACTGCATTCCTCACACCATTGCTTCAAAGGTGGAAACACTTAAAATGTCTTTGCATGCTGTAGCATTAAAATTACCCTTCACTGGAACTAAGGGGCCTAGCCCGAAGCTTGAAAAACAGCCCCAGACCATTATCCTTCCTCCACCAAATTTACTCTGGTATGCAGCATTCTCCTGGTATCTGCCATGCCCAGATTCAACCATCAGACTGCCAGATAATGAGTCGTGATTCATCACTCCAGAGAACATGTTTCCACTGCTCCAGAGTCCAGTGGCGGTGCATTTTACACCACACAAGCTGACACTTGGTATTGCACAGAGTGAGCTTAGGCTTGTGTGCAGCTACTTGGCCACAGAAATATATTTCATGAAGCTCATGACACACAGCTCTTGTGCTGATGTTGCTTCCAGAGGCCGTTTGGAACTCTGTAGTGAGTGTTGCAACAGAGGATAGGCAATTTTTACATGCTGTGTGCTTCAGCACTTTGTGGCCCTGCTCTGTGAGATTGCATGGTCTACAACTTCATGGATGCTGCTCTTAGAGACTTCCAGTTCACAATAATACAGTGCTGTGGAAAAAGTATTTGCCTGATTTATTCTGTTTTCATGAATATCTCATACTAAATAGTTTCAGAAATTAAACAAAATTTAAGATGAAGCAAAGGCAGCCTGAGTAAACACAAAATACAGTTTTTAAATGTGTGAAAATGTATTTGCCCTAGTTACTAATTCCCCAACTCTATGAAACTGCATTCATAATGGGGTTCAGCTGGACTAGACACAACCAGACCTGATTACTGCAAACCCTGTTCAATCAAATCAACACTTAAATAGAACTTTTTCAACAGCATGAAGTTGGTTAAAAGGTCTTACCAGTAACACACTATGCCAAAGTTTAAAGAAATTCCAGAAACGATGAGGAAGAAGGTGATTGAAATACATCAGTCTGGGAAGGGTTACAAAGCTATTTCAAAGGCTCTGGGACTCCAAAGGACAGCAGCGAGAGCCGCTATCTCCAAATGGAAAAAGCACAAAAGTGAACTTCTCAGATGTAGCCAACCTTCCAGAATTCCTCCAAGAGCACAGCAACGGCTCATCCAGGAAGTCACAAAAGAGCCAAGAACGACATTAAAGGACCTACAGGCCTCTCTTGCATCAATAAAGGTCACTGTTCATGACTCTACTATTAGAAAGACACTGGGCAAAAATGGCATCCATGGAAGAGTGGTGAGGTGAAAACCACTGCTAACCCAGAAGAACATTAAGGCTCATCTGAATTTTGCCAAAACGCACATTACTGATCCTCAAACCTTTTGGGAGAATGTTCTGTGGATTGATGAGTTGAAAGTGTAAATGTTTGGAAGACAGGGGTCCCGTTACATCTGGCGTAAACCAAACACAGAATTTCACAAAAAGAACATCATACCTACGGTCAAGCATGGTGGTGGAAGTGTGATGGTGTGGGGATGCCTTGCTGCTTCAGGGCCTGGTCAACTTGCAGTAATTGAGGGAAACATGAATTCTGCTATCTACCTGAAAATCCTAAAGGAGAATGTCCGGTCTTCAATCTGTAAGGTGAAACTCAAGGGCAACTGAATTATGCAGCAAGACAATGATCCAAAGCATAGGAGTAAGTCCTAGTCCTAAGAGTAAGTGAAAGACTGATCTCCAATTATCTCCAGTTATAGTATGCATTTGGTTGCACTTATTTCTGCTAAAGGTGGCACAACCAGATTTTAAGTGTAAGGGGGTAATTAGTTTTTCACATTGGTGATAGGTGTTTACTCAGGTTGCCTTTGTTTTATGTTGTATTTCATTTAAAGATGTAAAACTATTTAGTATGAGATACACACAAAAACAGAAGAAATCAGGAAATACTTTTTCACAGCACTGTAGCATTTACAGTTGTCCAGGGCAGATCTAGCAGGACAGATATTCTGTCCGATCCATTCTACTGCCAGTGTTTGTCCATGGTTATGTGCTTGATTTTATGCATCTGTTAGCAGGGGGGCTGAAACACCTAAACTCAATAATTAGAAGGAGTAGGCCACATACTTTTGACCATATAGTGTGTTTACAGTGCAATTTATATACATAGTGCAATATAACATATTTTTGGTTTCTCAAATTGTACCCCCAGTGCTTATAAAAACACAACTCGTAATAAAGTATTATACGAGGTTTTTACAAGCTTAAAATGGGCTTAAATATATTTAAAATGGGAATTACGTTTCATTGCAATACACAGTACATTGCATGGAACTATAAATGCTGACTTCAGGCTCTAAGTGAAGCAACTTACAACTTAGTGCTTTGTGTACGCAATAGTAGATTATTTATTGTAAATTAAACCTGCACATCCTATCTGATTAAAAAATAGGACGCACCATACATTGTAACTTTACACACAATTATTCACAAGATGTTCTTTGTGAATGACCCAACACTATCACTCAAACATTGTTATATATCTACCCAGTACTGAGTTCCAAAAAAAAAACCCCAACTCCAACTGGGTTGCATTTAACTCAGTTCTTTTTAGAGTTGGATCATCTAAGCCTGTATTCATCCATATTCAGCCTCAGGTATGGAAAGTTTCCAATGTTGTAATACCAGAAAAACTGAAGCAACATTCAGCAAACCAGTTTGGGGGAGTTGCTGCATATTGTTTCTCAATATGTATAATGATATCTCAAACCAGCTGTATTTTATATTAATCTGTATCCTGTGTCTAGTTACACATAATACATCAGTACTACTGAATATTAGTCAGTAATCAGTTAGTAGCTTTATTAGTAAAATAAAATAACAGTATCATAATTCGAAATGCTTAAATTTGGCATCCAGGGGCAACTTAACAGTAGTCATTATTGCAAGCTATGTTATACAAATATGTAGATGGAAACCTAGTAGAGTGTGGAAGTAATCTAATATTTCACCACCTACACTAATGAGGATGAGGGAAGGTATCAAAGCATCCTATAGCAATAAATGTTTCATTTTCTGGCCAAAAGACAGTTCTGTGTTGTCACTGAAGGATGGATGGATGGATTGATTCACTGATTCATTGGTTCTTTGGTTCGTTGATTGGTCTTTGAGTAATTGTGACAACATAATGGCATTGAATACAGCCATAAAGAATGACAACAGTCCCAATAGTAGTTACTGTACTGGAATCATATCAAAGTGTGATGAATTTCTCATTTATTAGATAGGAAATCTTGCAGGTCACATCGACACTCTCCAAATGAGAGAAGAGCAAATCCCAGCAAGAGGCAATTTAGTGCGCGCACATGAGAGAAAATAAAAGCTGTGAGAAAATGAAATCTGAAGGCATCAAAGGGAGGCAGTCTTTTTCGCCTGCACAACGCAAGATTTCAATGTGGTATTCTGTCAACAATTCATCACTTATTCTAGAGACGATACCAATAAATTTTTTCTCTCTACTTATATTTTAAATATTGAAATAAAACTAATTTTTTTTTAGCTTAAAACAAGAAACACTAAGAGGAATCTGTCAACTGGATTGACAGGCGAGTGGTTTTTAAACAGGGACGAATCACTATGGGTCGACACAAAACACTCAAAACTGCAGAAATACTTACCATTTATTTATAACACTAATAAAGAACCACCACATTTAACTATGAGTGTAAATTTCCCCTAACATTTTGTCATATTATAAGACATGATGCATATAAAAAAAACACCCATCCCTAGTTAGCTGGAATTTAATTACTGTTGAATATTATTGATCTTTATACTTTTTACTATTCTATACTGCTTTATCTGCACTCCTCAGCCCAGACAGTACTTTACAGTCAATTTGCTGTTCTCTTCATCCTTTATATTTTATGTAGTGTATTTAATGTCTATTTTGTCATTTATTGCCTTGTACTACACTAGCTATTCTGAAATTGATGTATTTCTTCATTTCTGGTTTGTTATGTAGGTTTAGATGATCGGCTTCTATCACTATTTTGTGGAAGAGGTAAGACCCGTGTAATCCATCCACTGCTAATCTCAGTTATGTTTTCAGTGAGTTAATCAGTCAAAGGGGGGGGGGGGGGACAATCCTTTCATCTAGGTCTTTCTTTGAGACACTACTAATTACCTGGATAGTGAGTCAAACTGCAAATTACCTAATCTCTCACTTTTTCTGTTATGAGGTCGACTCCATTAGACTCCTGCAACTGAAAATGCATGGCACTCACATATGGTGTGTAGAATAAGAGTAGATGTAATGGAGTTGTTGGCAGTGTGTATCGATTTTACACAACTATGACTCAAGGGGGCACTGATGCACCAAAGATTTCCACATTTGCTGGGAAATTTGTGTACAAAAAAAAACAGGCTTCACTGAACAAGCATGTTCTAACAGCATCCATACAGAAAAACAAGCAGCACATTTGTGAATAGTACCAATCATGGTTGAAAGGATGTGAGTTCAAATCCCAGAACTGTCTGAAAAGACACTTTTGAGTCCTTGAGAAAGGTAGTTAACTGTCTTCTGCACCTCAATTGTAAGGTTGTTTTTTTTTCTGCATTCACCAAATGATGGAGAAATACTATGTAAAATTTTATATATTGTAATGTCTTCCCAAGGCATGTTCTAAGAAATATCACTATTTATATTTGTTGCCTTGAAGTATGTTACTGTTATTCCCATAATAGAAGTTGTCAGGATGTCATCTGAATCAAGGCTTGTGTGGTTAATAAGAAGTGTTAGCCATAGCATCCAGCAAGTGGAGCTTTGTATTCACATTCGCAAATAACACACCGTATCTAGAGCAGCCTTGTTGTTTCAAACGACAGCCCCTCAAACAATGATTTATGAATTATTCAAAGCTTTTTAGAAATCTTCTTCCATTTTGATGAAGAGCCCTAGTTTTCTATATAAGGATTCTTTGTAGTGCACTGGCTACCCTGGAGAGGACTCAAAACTATGGTCTTGAACTCTCAGCTATTCTTTTTGGAATGCTGGATTTCTTTTTGGAGCAGGCCTGGGGATTAAGACTATAAATTCTTTCTTTTTTGCCTTAATCATAGAAAAATATTTATATTATATAAGGTCATGTATAAGGAACTGGTAAGGAAAAGAATATTAAAAGGCAAAAAAAAAAAAAAAAATCCTCCTGATTTATTAGTCCTGATTTATTCTGAAAAAAAAGAGAGAGAAGTTTTTATTAACTATCCACATTAGCACTTATTCTGCCAAAAAAAAAAGAGCATGCTTTTGCCATCCTGGACAATTTTTTAATTCAATATTCAATAACACTCTCTCTGAAAAGGCTTCCAGAAGTTTCTCCACTCTGTGGCACTGTTGCAAGAGAATTGCGGAATTATTATTGAATGTTTAGTGAATTGAGGAACGACTATTTTATTGGAATAATCTATAGCTAATATAATTGGAAAAGGTCAAAAATCTTTATCACTCTAATTCGGCACTCATTAGCACACCATATTTCTATTTTACAGTTAATACTAGTACTGTCCGAGTGTTTTATCTATAGGCTTAATGAGTTTACCTGCCTTTAATAAAGCACTCGTGTAGAGTCCCAGTAGGATCCAGGCAATACCAATCAATACGTTAAATATTAATTGGCAATACCAATTAATACGTTCCACAAAGATTTAAGTTTCTAAATAGGTTTCTAAATATTTAAGGTTTCGAAGTATTTAATTCTTATTCTGTATACATAAGCATTACAGTATATTGCTCAGAATCTTCCTCTGAATCTGAATACTGCATGCCACTGCAGGTTTGACAAAGTTGTGAGTCTGTTCAGAGTTCCATTTCACTGTCCTACAAACTAGGGTATGGGTACAATCACATATTTTTACAACACTGGCAAACACTGTCTGGAAAGTGAATTGGCTGCAACTACAAAAAGACTACAGATGCTAGCAGATGTTGAAAGATTTCACCCAGATCATAGGAAGCTGGTAAAAGTAGAGAGAGGAGAAGGTGGCAGTGACTATTTTTTGCCTTCATCACAATTTTTTTTTTCTTTGAGTTTCCATTAATTTATTTAATTATTAACCTGTGATCTGTTAAGATTTAATTATGATCTGTTAACTTTTGCTAATGGCAACAGGCTAATGAATTTGCTAGGCGGGTATAAATTTTTTTTTTTTAACACACTACATTAGCATTTTTCAGTTACTGAGGCAGTTTGTATAAATTAACTCCTCCACAAATGTCTAGTCACACGATCATAGTCCTTCACCAAATCCACACAAACACTGGATTAACATACTCCAGTGACCCCTCACAAATCTGTACAATATTCAAGAGTATTTTCACTCCTGGATACTAGGTTTGGATGGCGTTTCTCCATAGACATTTTTAAAAAATAAAAACAAGGACTCCATTCCTGTTTGCAGGCCAAAGACATCCATGCAACATTGCAGAAATGTGCTATCCCAATCTTGAACAGTGTTTTGAAATCCCTGTAGCATTGTTGCTATGGAGGTTTCTAACTGCCATAGTACCCTTGGCCACAGAGATGGACTCCAAAACACCAGAGATTTCTGTCACTGCCTTCTGACAGGAAGCGCATTACCTCTGCGCTAAAGAGTTCCTCAAATTGCACCTTTCACTGCTCGACAATATCCCCAATAGAGGTCAAAACATCCCCGACCTTGCTCAGCAGAGCTTTTGCATGGTCTCATGTCTCCCACTTGTGATGCTGAACAGTTTGCCAGAACATCTTTGACACCACCAAAAGTCTTCTTTTTTTCCTGAGCTTTTGCTGCAGCCCTTCTGTCTCTCCTGTGCAACTTAGTTGATTCAGGAAAGCCCTCAACCACCCTCCATACAAGGACAAGTCCTTTTAACAAGTGAGAGTTAGATTCTTTTTTTCACTGCAGCTTCTGCCAGATGCTCCCAAGCAACCTGTAAGGCTCTCCTGGGTTTACCAAGTAAATCATGCCAATGGCCTGTGCAGTGGCCAACTTGCCACCAAGCCATAATCAGTTGACAGCTCTACTACTTTCTTTACCCTAGTGTCGAAAATAAATATATGGCTTCAAGTCTAATGATAGTATAAAAAATGGAGTCTTGGTATTTAGCCAAAGGGGCTCTGGTACCAAGTGCATTTATGAGCAATCTTGTTTAAACAAAGTGCTTCTTATTGACTATCCGTGGCTTGCACAGACGACTAATAACATTTCACACCACAGGTTCAGATCTGGGATCCCATTCCTCCCAATCACACCCCTCTAAGTATCCCTGTCATTCCCAACATTGGCATTGAGACGTCTGGGAAGTCAGAAGTCAGAAAAGTGTCCTCAGCCCTGAGTACATCAGTATGTGATGACGTCATTTCAACATTACAGCTCTCACTGTAAAGTACCACTTCTGTACTTATGACATTATTACTTGCTTTAGATCAATCAACATACAGGGTTGATACACTGACCACAGTTTGCTGTTTTGAGAAAGTAAACACTTCATGAACTTTAAAGCTTTCAGGGAGGTGTCCATGTATTTTCCCATGCTCTTGCTCAAATGCACAGGTTGAAACAAAGGTACATCTGAGATCCAACTTCCCCATATTATTTTTTAACTAGCACAGGTGAATTTTCATTATAATTGTACTTTACCTTAAATACTAAAATTAGAAGTAACAGATAAATATAGGTAAATTGAAAATATTTATTCAAGTTAGATTTTTTTTTTTAAATGCCTCAATACTAACTGGTATTAGTACAAGCTATAATTTATTTACATATAATGTATAGGCTTAACTGTTACACTACAAGCAACTGCCCACAATAAAGCACTTATTTGGATCTGTGAACTTGCCAATTATGTCCCCAAATATAAAGATTTACTTCTTTGCTGGAACACTTGAATATATTTTCTAATTTAACTGCCTTTCTGTACCTTTTCTGTTTTGGCTGTGGTACTAATAGTCATAACACTTTAATAAAGCACACAATACTGGCTGTGTATATAACCTGAACTAGTAGACAATTTTTTTTATAATATACTGAAACACAAGCAAACATTTGATCATCTTTGAAACAGTGTCTACAAAACCACAAAGAAAAATAGCTTTTTTAATCATTTATCCAACAGAAAAATCGATAGATGTGAGATTCTTCTGTGGAAAAAGTAAGTAAATCCGGGCTTTGGCTAGGCCATTCCATAACCCTCCACTTCTTCTTTTTAAGCCATTCCTTGGTGGATTTGCTAGTGTGCTTAGGATTATTATCCTACTGAAAGGTCCACTTTTGGTTCAACTTCAACTTTTGGAAAGATAGCTTTACATTACCTTCAAGCGCTCTTTGATATGATGCAGGATTCATAGGTGTATCAATGAATGCAAGCTGTCCAGTCCCTGAGGTAATGAAGCAACCCCAAACCATAACATTTCCACCACCGTGCTTCACAGTTGGTATGAGGTGCTTCTCTTGAAAAGCTGTCTTTGGTCTGCGTCAAACATGTCTGCTGTTACTATGTCCAAACAACTCTGTCTTTGGTTTGTCTGTCCAGAGCATATTATTCCACAAGACCTGGTCTTTGCTTATATGCTCACTGGCAAACTGTAGTCTTACTCTAATGTTCTTTTTTAGACAGCAAAGGCTTTTTTCCTGGCACGCCTCCCATGCAGGTCACATTTGTGCACTCTTTCTGACTGTAGAAGCAGATCCTGTGATTAAATTTTAGAGTTCTTGAAGACTTCTTTTTGCATCAGACAGTCTGTTCTTGGGTCGAATTTGCTGGGACGACCAGTCCTGGACAAATTGGCAGTCAATTGAAATCTGCGCCACTTGTAGGTGATTTTCCTCACAGTGGAATGACGTATTTCAAATAATTTGGAGATCTTTTTAAATCCCTTTCTACCTTTCTAGACTCATAGGCATCCACAACCTTTTTTTCTGATGGCCTTATAGAACTCTTTAGATCTTGGCATGATGACACCATGGGGCGCACGGTGGCTTAGTGATTAGCACGTTTGCCTCACACCTCCAGGGTGGGGGGTTCGATTCCCACCATGGCCCTGTGTGTGCGGAGTTTGCATGTTCTCCCCGTGCTGTGGGGGTTTCCTCTGGGTACTCCGGTTTCCTCCCCCAGTCCAAAGACATGGTAGGTGGATTGGCGGTTCCAAAGTGTCCATAGTGTATGAATGGGTGTGTGAGTGTGTATGTGATTGTGCCCTGCGATGGATTGGCACCCCGTCCAGGGTGTACCCCGCCTTGTGCCCGATGCTCCCTGGGATAGGCTCCAGGTTTCCCCGTGACCCTGAAAAGGATACAGCGGTATAGATGATGGATAGATGATGACACCACACACCTCGATAACAAAGGGAACACCAGACACTAGATGTGAGGGGTTTTAAATAAGACAGGTTCCACCTGCACTCCCTAAGTAGGTTTTAAACACTGGCATCCAATCTTGAACACCTGATTCTAATTTTATGGATTTGAACGTGTTAAAAATGCAGGGGTGTATTTAAAATGTTAATTTTATGTGTCATTTGATAGTGTATTAACTATATTAATAGGCACTGTTTCAAAGAGGAACAAATAATGGTTTTTAAGTGATCAATATGAGGTGCCTCACTAACCTAACTCATCTTCACTAAATTGCCCGTAAGCAATTGAGCAAATAACGAGAAATTCCACATTCACTTGTTCCATCAGTGACTTCCCTTTAGTCCTGAAAGTCAATCTCACATGAGTACACAGATAGCACACATGCCGGCACAATGTGTGCAGTTTACATCTAAATGACACTACATGCTGCTCTTTCATCACCATAACAATATTAAAGACAAAACAAACTGAAGAGTAAAAAGACACGTTAATGTAATTAGTTCCTGACTGAATACTTCAGCACTGTTTACTGTTTCAAATAAAGTCTTTTATTTACCACTAGCCTTTTCATTGCTCTTGCACTGCTAGTTCTGACTGGTCAACTTCTTGTCCTTTTGGCAAGACTAAATATGTCCCCACAAGCCAAATTATGGCAAACCCAATTGCTAAATGCCCACTTAATCCACCATAAGATTCCTTCAACATTGAGTTAAGCAGCAGTCAGCAATTTTGCCTGACTTTGTTCCTTGGCATTAAACATTCAGCACATAACGCCAACATCCCCATGAGAGAGAGCACCCTCCACAACAAGGTGAACAAAGAGAGGTGGAATGTATAATGCAAGTGCTTAAGAATAGATTAAAACAGACAGGTGAAGAGGAGGAGAAAAAGTAATCTGGGAAAATGGGAAGGGAATGAGAGTGAAGGACTCAAGACCAAAGAGGTGGAGGAGGAGGAGAGGCAAAGTAACAAGATAAGAGGAAGCATGAGAGAAGAGTAAAAAGAAGCAGAGCAACAAGGAAAAAAAAAAGCTAACAAATGGCGAGACTCTAGAGGAAATATCAGGAGCTGCAAGGCCCCAGGCAAAGTCAAGATTAAAGAAAAGAGAAAGCAGAGAGCAATGAATGTGTTGTGCAGGTGGGGGAGGTGGATGGTCTTTCACCAGGATGCAAGAGAATCACAGCCTATTAAAATGAACAGCTTATTATCTTGTTAGTGGCATCAGGGAGAATGAGGAATGATAGAGGTTGGTCTCCTGATGCTTTCCTCACACAGAAACATGTCTCTGATATTCTGATAAGGGCAAATATTTACTAACTGTCACACGTTCATGTCTCTTGTGGCTTATTTCAAAAATGTTATCAGGTCGACTGCTGCCATTTGATTAGTTATTCCTCAAAAGTGTTAAACACGATGTCCTTGGTGTCTGTGCAATAACTCACAGTACTTCTCTGTGAATTTTTCTAATTCTGCTTTCAAATGAGGCAACAACAAGAGATTGTGACAAGCTAGGGACGTGGGATTTCTTTAAATGTTTTCCGTCTAAACAACAGAGACGTAACGCATTAAATTATTTGATAGAAAGCTCTTGAGTCGATATGTTTGCATATCAAACAATACAGCTTTATAATAAAGGAGGCTCTTTATAATAAAATTTTACTTGCAGTATATTACATGGGGTGTAAGAGACATTTCAACTTAATCAAGCTCAGACTCCCTGTTCTGAAAAGGTAGTGTCCTTTTTATCTCAAAAAAGGAGAGACAACAGGGGTTTAAAAAAAAAAACAAAAAACATGCTTCTCCTAAGGCCCTGTTTACACTAGTGCATTTTAGTTTTAAAACAGCGTTTTAAAATGAAAACGATCCTCGTCCACACTGCCGTTTCCGCTGTGTTTCAGAAACGATCCCTGTCCACAATACACGACCGAAAACGCATGTCACATGACCATTCATGCACACTGGGCATGCGCATATGAGTGTAAACGCTTACGTTGCTCGAAATGAGATTTGTTGCCGATTTCTCTAATCATAGCTCGCCTCTTGCGCATGTGGGCAGGTGCAGTTTTATAAAATACAGAATTTAACTGCACAATGGCTGCTAAGAATGACGACACAGCCAGCAAAGCTTGCAGTTCAGTCTCCATGTTGTTGTGTATATGATCAAGGTAGCGTAATGGTCATATGGTAGGGGCTTGACGAATCAGGGAAGGATACGCAATGAACCAGAAGAGCCAATCAGGGAGCAAATGTGGGCGAAGCCACGCCTTCGTTTTCAAAAGTCTTCGTTTTGGTCTGTTTACACTGAAACGCAGGTCCGGTGTTTTCAAACTAAAACGGGGTCTTCTGCGTTTTCAAAAGTAGTTAAGGTCTGAGTGAGGGGCAAGGATAACAGGTGTTTGTTAAAAGTACATTGCTTTTTGTCTATGATCAGCTTGAGATATGGAGCTCCTCCTTTAGCTTAAGCGATCAAGTCATCATTTAGGGTCAATTTCCTTTTAGATTTGTACATCACATCCAGCAAAATTGGTTCTAGGCAAGCAGATTTTTATTTCATTTCAATATTAATCCAAAGTCGAATGGTACTGGACCCTAGCAAATCTGTCAAGAACACTATGAACTATGGTAGTCTATTCAAGTCCACTGGCCAGGGATTCATATGTTCAATATCAGTGGATCAGACGTGTACCAAGCTTCTCTGATTAATCTGATAATGATTGCAATTCTGTTCACCTTCCTCAAAGCAGACCATTTTATTGAAGTGAAAACTGCAACATGAGGAAAATCTCGGAGAATTAGGCAGGACAGAGGGATTAAGGAGAGACAGGTACAATAAAGCTGAAACATACAAACTAAAAAGAAAACTAAACTTGGCTTCCACTTTGTCTAACGGGTGTGTTAGTGTGATATAGAAACATATGTTTGTGCGTTTTCACCTTTGGAGAACTAACAACCTACTTTTACAGGCAGAGAAAAAATGATAGAGCTGAGAAAAATAAAGGGATGGTGTCGCACAGCTTGCATTATACAGTCACAAGATGTTTGTGAAGAGCGTGAAGCGTCTGCCATCCAAGATATTATTCTAATTCACTAAGAGTTATATTACGGCATGATTTGATAATTCAAATCTATAAGACATTTTTTTTAGGAGCCCATATGGGTAACAATTCAGAAGGAATTATGGGAACAGTGTACTCAATGCGTGCATTAAAACATTAGTAGGGACGTAGTACCCTACTTTCAACCCTTCATAGTTGTCTATTTCAACGTTTGGTGGTTCGATTCATAATAGATTCTTGAAATGATTGTTACTAAATGTGTCCAAGTTTGTATATGACAACCACTACTACGAGAGTAGTTATGCAAACTCTTTGGCGTACCTCTTAGAGCTACACTGATCAGTCAAAATAATTAATTACATTGATTATTAAAAATGTGAATTTTTATATTCAATGCGTCATTGACTTAACCAACAGAAACATGTTTTAATGTAAGAGCACAAAGGCCTCTGTTCCATCGCAGAATGCTCTACAAAAGCCACTGGGGGCAGCAGCGGCGCTGCTACGATCACGCCACGTAGCACGATGTTGTTTTCAGGCAGCCACACACTGTTAAGGGAGATTTTAAAGAGCACAAAAACAGATCAGCTGATTTCATATAGGCTTCGTGTTTATGATGTGTTCGTGGGAGCCTTGTAAGTGGTAATTTGCAAGTAATAACGTCATTTCAATGGTTTTTTTTTTTTTTTTTGCATGCATTGAAAATGATGGTTCCCGTTACAAGGTCCTATCAGTGTGACGCTGGATTAAGTGTTCTTGCCTGCATCCAGTGAGGGAAAACACATAACATGCCGTGCTTTTATATGAAAATAATACACTTCGGAATGGTAACAGTAACTGTACTTTGTGTTGGGCTATCACACCACCTCTGTGTGGATTATTTTCCAACTGCAACACGCCCAGTCATGTTTTATTCCTTATAAATAGTTTGAAGCTGGGTGTTACAGTGGAAATGAGGTGCGCCCTTTCAAATGCATCTCCTGACTTTTTGAAAAGCTGTGTAGCAATGCAAGCTGACCCTTCCCACTAGACTCTTAATTCAGTGCAAGATTTTGTTTTAATACTCAAATGTTACAGACTAGAAATCTAGAAGTTAAAAAATGTAAGTATGGTCTAGGCTTGGGGTCACAGAAAATGTATGATGTCCACTTGTCTGTTTGAGAGATATGTTCACAATTGCCTGTGACATTTTGGCATGGCTAAAAAAAAATGCCTCCCTGTCTTGCCTAGAATAGTGTTATTTTCTCAGGAAGGATCTACAGACTCTAGAAGCAGCTGGACCAGTTGTGAATTTGTGGAGAAAAGCTATAATTGGGTGGGTTACCATCAATTTACAGTAAGAAATCCCCTAAAGCAATGCAGTGTGCAAAAAAATAGAACAGAAATGCTTATCTGGCACATTTGGATTAGATAATGTCAGGAATGGGATGAACTAATGAGACATGCTGTATGTGATTTTGTGGGTTTATCTATGTGACACCTGCAGAAAGGCAAATGCTTAGAATATGAGCACTGAGGAAAAGACCTCTCAGTATCCTAATATTATTCCAGATACATTCAAATTTACTGTTGGAACTTTATAAAAAAGGCCAATTTTTCTCATAATCTAACCAATGTCTTTTGTTGTTTTTTTTTGTCATTGTTATTTTATGTTCGTTTGTCTTTATCGTAACAAAATTATTTCATTTCACTTGGTCATACTTCTATTTCATAGATCATATTCCTGCACATGCAGGGCAACGTGTCACATTTACCTGCCATCCATCCATCCATCCATCCATCCATCCATCTTCTACCGCTTACTCCTTTTCAGGGTCACGGAGAACCTGGAGCCTATCCCAGGGAGCATCGGGCACAAGGTGGGGTACACCCTGGACAGGGTGCCAGTCCATCGCAGGGCACAGTCACATACACACTCACACACCCATTCATACACTACGGACACTTTAGACACGCCAATCAGCCTACCATGCATGTCTTTGGACAGGGGGAGGAAACCGGAGTACCCGGAGGAAACCCTTGCAGCACGGGGAGAACATGCAAACTCTGCACACATATGGCCCCGGTGGGACTTGGATAAAAGCATCTGCGAAATGAATAAATGTAAATATAAATGTAAAAAAAAGCATCAGTTATTGAAAAATTGTACCAGTGGCTGGGTTTGTCAGTTTAGTTGAGTGTAAACCTCTACACTGGGCGTGGCCTACATGCTTCAAGTCTGCACCACATGGACCATTCAGTTCTGTGCTTTTTTTTGCACTGTTTCATAAATATAACACAAAAACTCTATACCGACCATCTATAATGAGTATTATACAAATGTATTAGCACTACATATGATTACAAAAAATTCATAAATCTGTATTTTAACCTCCAGAGTGTCTAAGGCAGTACAATAGAGCCTGAAATATAACCTATGTGCTGTTTAGATTATAGTCATACATTGCAAAATAGCACATGGACACTGCAATTTGTAGCTAGAAACCTGAGTTCTATTATTGCTAGAATGAACAGAAATAGAAGTCAAGGAAAAAATCCACTGTGTGTGTGTGTGTCAACCGATAGCCTACTCTAACTAAATGTTAGTGTCACGAAATAGACGTAATGAAGGTTAGGACTGATGCAAGTGCAGATAAGAGCTTTTAATAAAGAGAGGCAGGCAGACAAATCCAAATCATGAGACAATAGCGTAGTCAAAAACAGGCAATGGGTCAGACGATCTGCAAACAGGTATAAACGAGGCAAGGCAAGAATCGAGAACGAGAAACAAGATAAAAGAACATGAATCAAAACGAGGAACAAGGTACAAACGCTTGGTACGGTGATAACACTCAATACTTCGCAAAGAGTGAATGCCTCAAAAGTCCCTTTTAAACTGTGGTGTGATTGTGTGTGAGATTGGATGCAGGTGTGCGTGATTAGAATGAATGAGTCTTCTGGGAATTGCGGTCCATGGCGGCCATGTTTGTAGGCCGCAGTGCAGGATGGGAAATGTAGACACTGGATTTCTGTGATATGACAGTTAGCATATTTAAAAAAAAGTAAAAGCAAAGTTACGTAAATAATGCTAAACAGATCATTGTAATAGTAGAAAACCCAAACACTGCATCAAATATCCTATTTAAAATCATATCTGCGTAATGCTGAGAAAGAGAGTACCGATGCTCCCAAGTGGTGCAACAGACAAGCTTTCGCCATATCGTCAAGAGAAAATGAGTTTGAGTTCCAACAGTGCCACAGAGATCCTTAACCATGAGTCAAGAGAGCAGAGGAGAAAAAAAGCCATGTTCTCAGGGTGGGAGGGATGGCATTACTGTCTTCGCCATGTCAAACAGGGCAACAATAATCAACTGTGGGTGTGTATGCAGAAAAGGGTAGATTTCCTTCAAGTGTGTTACGTTGCCCTGTGATGCAGCATGAGCAGCAGTTAGAAAAGTTTCAGGAGTTGATTTCAGTAGTCTGTCATGAAAAGAACGAAAGACAACGAGCAGTGCGATGGCACAGTTGGTTGTGTTACCGTCTCACAGCTCCATGGTCCCAGGTTCAAGCTTGACCTTGGTTACCGTCTGTGTGGAGTGTAGCATGTTCTCGCCATGTCCTGACAAGATGAACCTGACAAGGATAAACCATTTACTGAAAATGAGTGAGCGAGTGAGAAAGACAGGATTGTATATCATCGTTATCCGTGCATGTTCATTCACCACAAAGCAGAGTTTTGAAGATGCTTCTTGTGTTTGCATAACCTGATGATATAATTCATGATGCGTAGGAGCATACTGATATAACCCAAAAAAAAATAACACACTTGCAGAAGTGCTTTAAGACTCACCTTCACCTTCACACATAGGAGCACGGTCATAAACTATTTATACACTTTTGAACACACACACACAGTGTGTGTATATATATATATATATATATATATATATATATATATATATATATACACACATACTGTAAATGTATGTACGTGTCAGTTCAGAGAGATGTATGAGTGTGAATTAAAACAGGAATTAGGTGAACAATAAGCATGGCATCAGCTCACATTAATTGGGACAAAGAGCTATTCACTGGCTATTGCAAAAGGTGGCCTTTGAGAGTGTGGGGGCAAAACAAGAGACCGACCATGTCAACATCCCCAATGCAATTCCAGTTCAGCTCCTTTAAAATGAGACAGCTGATTGCAGGACAGCATTCTCCCCCTGTCTGTATGTAGTGTATTATTTTCTATGTATGTAGAAGGGAGAGTGTGATTAATATATTGTCAGAAGGCAACCAAAAACAACACAATTTCTCAGAATCATATTACTCGATGTAAGCAATTTTAAGCATACGGACTTATTCTCCTGTGGCTACACTTACATTAAATTAGTTTACTGTGATGAGTAATAAGTGCCTGGTGTACAAATGTACTGAACTTTTTTTCCCCCCTTAATCCAGACAGACCATCATACATAAAAGAAAGGTTGTAATTTAAAGTCATCTGATAAAACATATAACTAGTGCCTGACAAATCAGGCAGTTGTTCAGGCTGTAGAACTCCACTAATCGTAGGGTTGGCATTTGGTTCGGCATGACTCCACATGCTGAAGTGTCCTTGGGCAAGACACTTAACCCTAGGCTGCTCCCAATGGCAGGCTAGTGCCTTGCATGGTAGCTCTGCTGCCATTGGTGTGTGAATGGGTGAATGAGAAACCGTGTAAAGCGCTAAGGTTAAAAAGCGCTATATAAGTGCAGACCATTTACCATTTGTTTTACAATGCATGTATTACAGTGTCTCATTATCATAGTTATTTTAAGAAGTGTAATAAAAATACTGCCTTCTGTGTATAAAGATTCTGAACAGAACTCAGATGTTTACTTGGCCCCAAAACCACTTTGATTTTCCTCTCTTGAACTGGTTATTGATACAGTTGTAAGATAACCTGCTTACTGTAAGATCCCCATTACAAATCAGGTCTATGTGGTGTGAATGTTTGCACTTCAGCTACTCGGTTCTCTCTTCACAAAGCAACACTGCAAATGTTGGTCAGTGACCACAAGTATTTATTTGATGTAAAATAGCATCATGTGCCTAGCCATGCCTGCATGATTTCTGATCTATATGGAAATCCGAATTTTAATGTTACTTACAACCCCAACTCCAAAAAAAAGTTGGGACACTGTGTAATGTAAATAAAAACAGAATGCAATGATTTGCAAATCTCATAAACCCATATGCTATTCACAATAGAACAGAAAACATATCAAATGTTTAAACTGAGGAAATGTAGGAAAGGTAATTTTGAATTTGATGGCCACAGCACGTCTAAAAAAAAAAGTTGGGACGGGAGCACCAAAAGGCTGGAAAAGTACGTTTTTGCAATCAATGCTGTGCTCACCAGACACTTTAATAGGAATACCTGTACCACTGCGGATTCATGTAATTATCAAATCAGCCAATCATGTGTCGGTAGCACAATGCACAAAATCATGCAGATACAGGTCAAGAGCTTCAGGTAATGTTCACATCAAACATAAGAATAGGTGATCTCAGTGGCTGTTGGTACCAGATGGGCCGTTTTAGGTATTTCAGAAGCATAACAGTCTCTAGAATTTACACAGAATTGTGTGAAAAACAACCTGTGAGCAGCAGTTTTGCAAGGAATGCCTTGTTGATGAAAGAGGTCAGTGGAGAATTGCCAGACTGGTAAGAGTGGACAGGAAGTCTGTGGTAATGCAAATACAACCAGAGTGAGTAGAAAAGCATCTCAGAACACACAACATGTCAGATGATTATGGCAGATGAACAACAGCAGAAGACCGGTCAGCCGGTTATTTTAATGTTCACATCAGACTGGTGGAAAAACTATGGTTCTTCTCCTGTCAGCCAACAACAGGAATCTGAGGCTACAGTTGGCCCAGACTCACCAAAACTGCGCAGCTGTAGATTGGAAAAACATCAACTGGTCTTTTTCCATCTTCAAAACTATACAAAGTGCTGTGCATGAAGATCAGCAGATTCTGAAATACTCAAACCAGCCTGCCTGGCACCAACAAACCTGCCACAGTCATAGTAACTGCGATCACAGTTTTTTCCCCAGTCTGATGTGAACATTAATATGACAGGACTGATTGGATAATTGCATGAATGAGCAGGTGTACAGGTTTTCCTATTAAAATGGCCAGCGAGTGTATATATTTCTGGGCGAATCATTTCTATGAATGGGCATCGGTTCTGATCCACTTAATAAGGCAGTTCACTGTACAATCAGAAAGAAATTACAGTTAATATATGCTATTATGTTGAACAGCTGCACATACACAAATATAGTTCACAGTGCTAGTTTCTCAAGTCTGAAGAACTCAAGTTAAAAACAGCTCTATCAAACGTGTGAGTTGGAATCTGGCAGCTAAATCATTTTCTCAACATAAACAAAACCTCAAGCCCTTTTCACAAATGGTTCATGGTTAAATTATTGCCTGTTAATGGATTTCCTCACAACAAAAGCGAGTTTATGGGTGAGAGAACATGACAGCATGCAAGAAATGTGTAAAAAGGAAAGACAACAAAGGTGTTTCTCAATAGCAGGGATCAGACAAGTCACGCAAAATCACTCCGTGAAGAGCAATTAGTGGTATTCGATTTACCTTTAATCAGTAAGCACTTTGACTTGATAGTCGTCCGTGGCCTAAAGTATTTCGTGTCTTAGAAGCTAAGCTTACTCTGTAGAGAACACTGACTTATGTTTTAAGCTCATAAAGGAGTAGAGTGACAGCCATCTTTATTTCATCATTCTAACATAAAGCTGGTATTGCCAAATATAAAGCTGGTATTGCCTCAGCATCATACTTTAGTAGTACGGTGAGACTGTAGAGGAACAAAGTACCTTTAGTTCAATTTAATGTTATTCATATACATTATTCACATTGGCACAAAGAAGCTTTATAGAAATCAGAATGTACGAACTGTGTCAGTGCAATACGGACAGTATATACAAGACAGTTAGCACAATACGGGCTGTTTGCAATGAGCTAAGTTTATGAGCGCAGGTTTGGAGTAAGGGGTGTGCTTAGTTTTCTACAAATATACCGATATACAGTTTCCAAATTGTCCGAGACACGCATAACATTGCAAAATTACCACACAATAAAGGAAAATCCAACACCACAAAATTATCCCAACACAAAAACCAAATCCGACATGAAAAACAGAAATGTTAACGCCCAATAAAAAGAATTCCTCACAGTGATTAAATAAGGTGGCTAATTTTGTTTCTATTTTTTATTATTGTTATTATTATTATTATTATTATTATTATTATTATTATTCATGCTACATGCAATCTAGCCATCAAAAAACATGGAGCCTTTATTGAAAAAAATGCTAAATGTATGTATGGGACCAGTAGCTGGCCCAACAAACTATTTCTGTGGCTTTCTAGGAAACGTCAAACGCTCTGGACTCTTGTAACTCAATATCTATGAATCCTTTAATTACAATATCATTCCAACATCTTAAAACTACAGTGTGCTCAAGGCTTGAATGGAATGCAGTGGGTTCGATCCTGTTCTCTGCTGCTCCTTGTTTCTATTCTTCCTCACACTATTGTCCACCTATAAGAAGGCTTCACAGTTATCCACTCGGCTTGATTCCTGTGCTAGTTAGTTACACACAGAGGAGGAAGCCCTGGAGGAATGTTGTATAGGAGTGTGCACTAGTGTGAAGCAACATCTTACCAAATTGCAATGTCGCCTGTTGATGAAATGAGAATACATGAAAATAAATGATATATTCATTCACTCTGGAAAGCTATTCAATTGCATACAATTATGAGGAGCTTGTTTAAGCCAGTGCTAATTTAAGGATGAACATGCATTAAACCAGTAGATTATATACGAAGGCAAATTGTGACATGTTGGGTGTGTCAAGGATAGCATGTCTTCACAGGGGAAAATCTCATTTTATTATAAAAGGATTTCACAATGTACTTCACAGAGGGATGGAAAGAGTTCAAGCAAGCCATCTGCCTATGTTAACCCTTCAGGAAATAAAAGTTTATTGTTATGTTGTGTTTTATTCTGGTCAATAATTGGGGAACAATCCTCAGTCCACTAGCTATAATTCTTAAAAAAAAAAAAAAAAACTGGGCTGTCTCTCTCTCAATAAGGAGAGTACATATATGACCTTTCACATAGTCACTAACCCTTGGTCGTTGCACGTAAACACCCATTCACACATTCAGACACAAAAAAACGTCGGTATTGTTAA
Organism: Ictalurus furcatus; assembly: GCF_023375685.1. NCBI lineage: Eukaryota > Metazoa > Chordata > Actinopteri > Siluriformes > Ictaluridae > Ictalurus > Ictalurus furcatus. The sequence continues at coordinate 8,648,876 of NC_071280.1, forward strand.
ATATGCTCCTTTGATCTCATAAAGACCATGTCTGTTTCAGTCTCTCACACTCAAATGTGATAAAGAAGGAGAAAAAGACAGCCACAGGCTATGGCTCCTCACCACTTCAGTAAAGACTTGGCTTGTTTGGTCTTATTGTCCACTGTAACCACACGTCGCAACATGCATAATGATTAACGTGAACCTTGGCTGCACGAGACTTTGTGTCTTCAAATCCGCTCTGTTTTTTTGTCCCATATTCACTGTGTCAGCATTAGAGGATTCTCTAAGTTCCAGGATGTCACCGCTTTCATCCTGCTCTTAGTGCAGGCCCCCCTGACCAGACTCTAAGCAAAACTATTGTTATGAAAACTGCAAAACTAGTCTGAGATCAATGTAAAGGAACTGCTCTGACAGCTAGAGCTCTGAGGTTGCCTTGAGGGGATTTTAAAGTGTCACCATGTCAAGTGAAGGCAGCTTAAATCGACAATGGCCCATTAGTGAGCTCAAAAGAAGGTAGGCTGTTGCAGGCTGGACCTCACACTGAGGTACCTCTGTATAACCACTGAGACGGTGACAGCTGACACCAGCTTTAAAAGGAAAGGGTCAATTAGGAGGTCAATCCCTGTAAAGATGGTTAGAAGATAAAAGAGAGTATCGCTTAGAAAGCTGGACATGCCAAAGAGATGCAAGTCAGTCACTTTGTTCTGTAATAGTGTGTTAACAAAACCTATTTTGACACAACAGGTAGTTTCATGCAAAATGTCTAAAACATAGCAATAATGTTCATTACTGATACTGAAATGTTTGTGTAGTTGATGAGATGTGGAAAAAAGTCCCATCAAGTATGATACCCTGTGACAGGGTTGTGCTATAAGTATTGAATAAAACACTTTGAGGTACAGTAGGTTGTTATAGGAATATAATAAAGACAGGGCGGTGTGATCCATACATAAAGAAAGTAATAGTTTGTAATAGTAATGGCCACATATTGCACAAGTAACTAGAGTGATAATTTTTTTTTAGCTAAAATTCAAACATTCAAACAATCATTCATAGCTAATCAGTTCAAGAATAACAGAAAGCATCTTCTGAAAAGATGCTTGTTTGCATTAGCCTAGAAAACCAGATTGCTTAGGGAAGGCGTTAGAAGTGCTGAAACAGGAGAGAGGAACAGAGGGAGAGAGCTGGTGCCAAACAGTGGGTTAGTTCATCCCATAAACCCATAATCAAATTGCTGTCTGTGTTTCATAACGCACTGAGCCTCTGATTTTCTCTCTGGGCTGAACCATGTCCTGATAATCAGAGATGATAGTCTACCCTCAGCATGACCTGCATGCGGAGGCCTTGTTTGCAGTGAAGCTAGGACAGCCCTGGTTCATACAAAGAGATACATAAAAAACAAACTCTTCTGGTTGCACGGTCTTCTGGTTTGCACATTGCTAGTAGTCTGTCTTCCCCCTCTATGTCATCCCTCAATGAAAAAGTATCAACATATCACAGCTGACCAGATGTTATTAAGCTGCGTGATGCCATTATGCTATTATGAGTAAATCGGTTACAGCAGTGTTGCTAGGATTTTGAAACATTGTGTGTTTTTACTGGCCACTTTATTTCACAAACCTACCTTAAGACCCCTTTTTTTTTTGCATAATTTCTGTTAGTCTCCCTCTAACTATTAATCAGTATCAATTTCTGAATGCAGCACTGCGGTTGGTTGCTCTCAACCAAGGAGTTTAATTGTTATATCTACAGTAATGCTGTAGCATTTGATATACACTATATGGCCAAAGATTTGTGGACACCTGATCATCACACCCATATGTATGCCTTCCCCAAACTGTTGCCACAAAGTACGCATTTGTCTAGAATGTCTGTATCATTATAATTTCTATGCACTGGAACTAATGGGCCCAAACACGTTCCAGCATGACAATGCCCCTGTGCACAGAGGTCCATGAAGACATGGTTTGCCAAGGTTGCTGTGGAAGTGACCTGTACAGAGCCATGATCTCAACCCCATTGGGATGATCTGGAATGCCAACTTTAGCCCAACCTCCTCTCCTGACATCAGTGTCTGACCTCACTAATGCTCTTGTGGATGAATGAGCAAATCCCCACAGCCGTGCTCCAAAATCTACTGGAAAGCCTTCCCAGAAGAGTTGAGGTTATTATAACAGCAAAGGAGGGATTAATTCTGGAATGGAATGTTCAAAAACTCGTATGTGAGTGATTGTCCGGTGTCCACAAACTTTTGGCCATATCGTATTCTTATACCAGTGCCACACAATTGGTAAGCCTTGGCCCCTAAGTATAGTGCACTATAATAAAAATAATAATCATCATCATCATCATCATCATCATCATCATCATCATCATAATATAATACACTTTGGGAGTTACTTTTATGATGGACTTCAAATTGTTAATTTAATCTGTCTACAAGCATATTTACCTGTATTTTGTCAATTTTGTACCACACACATTTATCCAAACAATAATAGTTTGTTAATTTCATGTCTATCACTAAAGTTAAGCAAATCTTTCGCAATTCTTTTACCTTGTTTGCCTTTCTATATACTATCAAATGAGAATGTCCAAGAACACACAAGGAGTTTTTCAAGGTCTTTTATCCCCTTAGCAACTATCAATAATAAGGTAGATCACACTAATACAGCCAAAACTTCCCACCAAGAAGGGAACAAAAAGTGGAAATGGAGTCTAGACTTTGCCGTGCATTTCAGTAAAGCCAGGTCCACACGGTACAATTTTGGCCATGATTTGGTCGTCTGAGACAAGTTTTGAAAAGACTCCTATAATCCTAGCCCAAGATCTGTAGTTTTTGATCGCTAGTTTAACATGTTCCCCGACAGCCGATTAATGGTTGTTGCGATCAAATTTTTCCTCCGATTAAATTCTGGCAGTGTCAGAAGTTTTTAGGCACAGTCCTGTAGTGTGGCTTCTCCTACTCCATACACTTGTGCTCCTCCACTTTGCCAACATGTACTGTGACATACTGAAGCAGAGCATGATCAGTATGCAGTATTCCAGCATGATAACGACCCCAAACACACCTCCAAGACGACCACTGCCTTGCTAAAGAAGCTGAGGGTGAAGGTGATTGACTGGCCAAGCATGTCTCCAGACCTAAACCCTATTGACCATCTGTGGGGGATCCTCAAACGGAAGGTGGAGGAGCACAAGGTCTCTAACATCCACCAGCTCCGTGATGTCGTCATGGAGGAGTGGAAGAGGACTCCAGTGGCAACCTGTGAAGCTCTGGTGAACTCCATGCCCAAGAGGGTTAAGGCAGTGCTGGAAAATAATGGTGGCCACACAAAATATTGATACTTTGGGCCCAATTTGGACATTTTCACAACAAAAGTGTACTCACTTTTGTTGCCAGCGGTTTAGACATTAATGGCTGTGTGTTGAGTTATTTTGAGGGGACAGCAAATTTACACTGTTACACAAGCTGTGCACTCACTACTTTACATTGTAGCAAAGTGTCATTTCTTCAGTGTTGTCACATGAAAAGACAGAATCAAATATTTACAAAAATGTGAGGGGTGTACTCACTTTTGTGAGATACTGAACATTAGTGAGGTGTGCTCTGTGTGGTATTTCAGGGATCCTCTTCCAGCATGATTTTCATATAGCAACATCTTTGTTTTAAGAAAAACAATAAGTGTAACTGCTTTTTTTTTGTTCTTTTTTTGTTGTTTTTAGCTTGAACAGTGAAATTTAGCTGTCTTGTTTGATTTTTTGTTTTTTAAATAAAATATTCGAGGTCTAAGATGGCCTGTGCATTTCATGGATCAGAGTAAAAGCTACTTTCACTAAAGACAGCTTTATACTCTACTATTTTTCGCCCCATTTTGCTGTTAAAAACAAAAATGATATATATCGTTAAATAATTATTTGGCCGTGAGGTGGATATTGGCACACTCAGTAAGCATAAACTGACATGCTCAACCCGGCAGCCACTTTAGTACATTGTGACCAAAGACATGTGACTGGCCATGTCAGAAATGTTTACCTAAAATCCATTGCTTCATAGCTTGCCTTAAAGCTACCTATAGTGATGCAATACCTAATGATGCAAAATTCACAGGATACAATACTGCCATGGCAATTGAGTAACCAAGTGAAACATTCTAATGAACAGAAAAATATCCTTATACCTCAAGCTCACTTTGAAGAATGTTCCTGTTTATGTGCTTTGCTTTAATCTAGCTTAAGTCTATCATTAGAGGATCTTCACCGTATAATCTGACATGTGTTATCGCAGTCATTTATGTGACTCAGCTAAGATATTATTTGAATCATCTCATACAGTGTGACATGTAATATTCTTAAAACGCCGCCGTACTCGCAGTCTAAAGCCGGCTTAAGTAACAAAGAGTGTAGATATGAGTGTGATGCATGAGCATGCTCCTGTCAGGACCTCCCTTTTCCGTACAAACTCAGTGAGACAGATCCAAACACTTCAAGCCGTGGCTCAGTATCAACTTTAAAATAAATGTGCTTGTACATTGTCTTTAGAAGCGATCTAACCTTACTGAAAAAGTACTGATATACCTTTTTCAGGTCTCCGTTCAAACAGCTACTGGCCTTTTTTATATTTTCACCACCCTACCCTCTTATTACTATAAGGATCAGGTAGGCAGATATTAATTCATTTTTATGTTTGCTCCAAATGTTTGTCATGTTTAGATGTTTCATTATGATTATTTTTTTATTATTATTATTTATTTAATCTCGTGGTGAGCAGTGCGTTTTACATTCTAGTCATTTCAGCAAAACCGTCGTCAACCACAGCTTCTAAATGCGTTGTTTTAAGTTTAATGAAGTGATAAATCTCAACCTCTGTAGGCGCTGAACACATTAAGGATTGTCTCCTCCTCATCCTCCTCCCCTCAGCACCCTGTGTTTGTGGTCAGCCATGTGGGATGGAGCTTAAATAAAAAAATGTAGCCTAACCTCTTGGGAAAGAGGACTCCATAAAACAAGACATTTTTAGTCTTCCGAAAGGAGAACATACACCATCAACATTTACTCTGAAGAAGGAGAAGAAGTCATGACATGGCTACTTTTATCCAAATTAACCTAATTTCCTTAATGAAGTCAATGGAAGCTTGAGTCTTTCAACTCATCTGTAAGGAAAGGACAAGGAGGGTTTTTTTTTTCTTTCTTAACTTCTCATTTTGGAAGTTGTTTATGTCACCTCAGGAGAGGTGAAAGGAACACAAGGAGAAGGAACAAGTGTTTGTGAGGAACATTTTTACCTCAGAAACCCAACTTTCCTCACGAAGGCTCTGATATGACAGCATTCGGGAAATAGTCTAGATTTTCAGTCAGTTGTTTGAAAGTGAAAAGTCGGCTATTACCTCACTTTCATTATATTTCATGTTTTTTATTATTATTATTATTTTTAAAAAATGACTAAATTGGAGACTACATTGATATTTTGTTCGCTCGCGCTGCTGGCGTTAACGTGCGTCGAAGCCAAAGACTCGGAAGAAAAAGCTAACGGCTTGCGCGCGCTGAACGTCACGGCCGCGCGACACTCGCGCGCGCCGCCGCCAATGTGCACGGGACCCACAGAGATCCGGGACGCGTTCAAGTACATAAACGCGGCCGTGTCGTGCCTCGTGTTCGTAGCGGGGCTCGTGGGGAACTCTGCGCTGCTGCGGATCATATATGCGAACGAGCGCATGCGCAACGGGCCCAACCTGCTCATCGCGAGCCTGGCGCTCGGTGACCTCGTACACGTCGTAATCGGCATCCCCATTAACGTGTACAAGGTGAGTCCTGGGTACTATTTAACCTGTAAACTCATATGTCGTGTACTTTTTTTTTTTGTAGACAAAGTAAGGAAACGTTTATTCATTTTTGTTCTTAATACTTTTTTAAAAAAAAATTTAAAAAAAAAAAAAAAAATAGATTTAGCCCGTCATATATTTCATTCTTCAGGAATTAATTCCTCATTCACTCTTAAAGATCTTGAAAAAGATTCCTTTTTCTTTGTTGCCTTTTATTGTTGTTCTTGTTGTTTTTGTGACCCAATATATTTATCTTTATTGTAATTGTAAGTATGTTGTCTTCTGGGAGACGTGTAACTATCTTATTTAGCGTCTGAACGGCAGTACTAATTGAAAAAAAAAATCTTTAAACAAAATAATAATTTACATCCGATGATCCTGTTAAAAAGTTTACATCCCCCTGGCTCTTAATGTATCGTGTTTGCACCTTTTGTAATAGTCGTGTACGAGTCCCTTGTCCTCAGTAACTAGGTTTACATGGACAGCAGTAATCTAATTATTGACCTTACTCTGAGTAAGATAATAATGTGATTAAGGTGTTTACATGAGTCGCTTTAGAATACTCCTGTCATGTTCCCGTTTTACATGTTATAGAACATAATTAGAGTAACAGCCCGCGTCATTACGTCACCGCGCCACGCCATCCGACGTCCCTCCAGAATTTCACGTATCAACATACAGGTCGCCTTCGTTATGGTACCGTATACAGTTTTGGGTGTTTTTATGAAAAAAACTTTACGGACGCTTAAAATGCGGTTAATTATTTGTCATGCTGTACGTGCTAATAGACAACTGCTTGAAGCCGTGGGCTGCGTCCCAAACCGCGTACTTACCGTCTATATAGTAGCCGAGATACATGTATTTTTCCCCACTACAGGCCTATAGTAGTCAAGTATGCAGTTTGGGACGCATCCGAACTCTCTTGTTCACCGTAAAATGTTGAGCACGTGTCCTGTCACAAAATGCGGTGAAAACTCTCACACGACGTTCATAATGTGATTAAGGTGTTTACATGTCTGTAATACACGTCCATAATGCAACTAAAACAGGAGTACTCCACCTGTCTTAATTCAAATAGAGCTTAATTCGAGTATGACCTTAATTAGATTAAGGTAAGTAAAAATGGCTGTTTACATGGTAGTTTCTTAATCAATGTATGGTCTTAATCAGGTTAAGAGTGGATTATTGTTGTCCATGTAAATGCAGCTAGTGTGAAAAGGTGGATCTGAACATCATATAGTCACTGTTGGAAAGGGGTGAAATATGCAGGAGATGCTGCAAAAGTAAAGAATGTGAAGGACCTGGAGGATTTTTCTGAAAAAACAGTGGGCAGTTTAACTGCTCAGGACAAACAAGGGACTCATGAACAGCTCTCACAAAACATAAAAACATCATGTCGTGGATCATCCAGGTAACGACACACAGTATTAATAATCAAGGGTGTGTAAACTTTTGAACAGGGTAATTATTTTAAATTCAACTATTATCTTGTCTTGTGGACTATATGTAAACATCTGTTCTGTGAAATAGTTTATTCAGGACAGAACTAAATAAAAAACAACATCAGATTTTTATGATCAATCTTATTTTGTTTAAAGTATTAAGATTTTGCTGATTCTGTAAGGAGTATGTAAACTTGCAAACACATCTGTATATTATGGATGTTTAGCATGGTGTCGTGGTATCTCAGCGTGTTCATATTGGTAAGGTGTGAGCTGCAAAGACCTGCCTAATATTGAACATATGACATTATATGAATGATTGAATATGAATTAAGATTTGGAAGTTTTGCAATTCTAAAAATAAAATAAAAAAACAGTGTACAACTATGGAAAGTAAAACTGCAGTACTACATTTCTGGTCAAAGAAAAACATGTATATAATTTATATATTTTTGAGTTCATTTGTTATTTCTAGTAAGGCTTTTTTGTGGACATTTCAAATTAACCAAACTGCAATTCCCTCTTTTAGCTTCTGGCTGAAGACTGGCCTTTTGGTGTTGGAGTCTGCAAACTGGTTCCTTTTGTGCAGAAGGCATCAGTTGGCATCACAGTCTTGAGTTTGTGTGCATTAAGCATAGACAGGTACATCTTATTTACAAATAATTCAGTATTGTTTTATTTAGAGCATGCTGAGATGCATGTAGGGCATATTTGTAATTTACAGAGACATCTCAACATTGTAAAGTAATTATGCTGTACCACAATGAGTTTGCTATTTATTATCAATGCGTGAGCTATTGTATAACAATATGATTATGAAGTCTAGAAATTCAGTGACAATTGGGCAAAAGTATGCCAGTTACTTTAACTTATGAGTATTAGACTTGGGCATTGTTCAAAATCGCATACTGTGACAGTAACTACTGAATTCGATTCAGTGCCTACTGCTCGGCTGTTGATACAGTATGTATTGATCAGTATAAGTGTGTAGCATGAATACAATCCGGACGCACTACATTCGCCATGTTGGCATTGTCATGTGACCTACAACTTAAAAAGAGCCGACACGCTACCTTCCGCCATTTTTGATTCAGACAGCTCTTCTGTTCCAGTCCAGTCTCGTTGCTTTATGGGATATAGAACAATGTCCATTGCTTCCAAACTGCAGAATCTCAGCAGAAGCAGTAGTTCTCGCCTACTGATTCATGAATACTAAGAATTTAATCATACTACTCTTTTGGCATTCTGCTTTTCATCTACTGTATCGTAAGGTAGTAGGGATATTCGGATGCAGCCATGGTCTAGTATTCTCTAGTTCACCAACCCTCTTCCTTGAGATCTACCTTCCTGCAGGTTTCATCTGCAAACAAAATTTATCTGATCAAGAAGTTCTTAAGGCTAGATGGTCAGGTGGAGATGGTTATGGTTGGAGCTAATGTCTTCAGGAAGGTAGATCTCCAGGTACAGGGTTGGTGACCACTGCTCTCGTATGTACTCAGTACCAGATGATGAGCAGTATATTGAGCTTGTCGATATGTTAGACTTACCCAGTAATACAATTTTAGTGATATGGAGTGAATGAGCTGATTTTTAATGCTGGATTATCAAGGCCTCAGGGATTACAGTGCAACAGCCAATATGGGTCCAGTCTCACGTTATTTTTGCTTTTTACCTGCCTGCAATATTTTCTAATGAACTTTCTCGATCTATTTCTCAAAATATAAACAATTGAGCAGTTTATAAACCACAGGGATCTTGACCAGATGAATGAATATTTTGCTTGATTAGGAGTAATTGTATTGTTGGGTCCCATGGGTTCGCTGTTCTTATACACGCCTCTAGTTTATACACAACACTTTATAACGTTACATATGGAACAAAATAGTCTACAAGAGTCAACATAAATATATGTTACATGGAAAGACAATAAGAAAAATAAGTACAGTCCAGATGATATTGTGCAGTATGAATAGTGCTGAAAGTGGGGGGGGGGGTAAAATTAGTATTAAAAAAAAAAAATCATCACCACCTGTCTGATTTTTACAAGGTACCGTGCGGTAGCATCCTGGAGCCGCATCAAAGGAATCGGAGTGCCCAAATGCACGACCATCGAGATCATAGTGATATGGTTGCTCTCCATCATTCTGGCAGTGCCTGAGGTCGTCGCCTTTGACATGATCGCTATGGATTATAAAGGAGACCACTTGAGGATCTGCCTGCTGCATCCCATGCAAAAGAGCCAGTTCATGAAGGTCAGTATAGTGTGTGTGTTTGTGTGTGTGTGTGTGTGTGTGTGTGTGTGTGTGTGTGTGTGCGTGTTCGTGTTCGTGTTCGTGTTTATCAAATGTACAAAGCCTGTTGCATCTCTAAGATGGTTTTGACTCTAAATCCGCATTCAGAATTCAAGAGCATTAAAAGTTGGATAGTTAGATGTCTGTATCGTTCCATTAGCCTGCACAGGAATTACACACATACACACACACGCACACACACAATTTTTGCACATTGAATTTAAATCATGTCATGTATTGACTGCAGAATTTATAATGGAGTAGCTGTGTGAGGTCTGATTCAAATGGACAGCCATTAAATTATTACATACTTAACCTTTAAGGTTTGTTCTAGTCAAATTGACTTATTTTAATGCTCAATTTTATAAATGGTTTAATGACTCATGATGTGCTTGGGTCAATTTCTCAAATGGACAGTCATTATTGAAAACATTAAACAAGTCATTATTGAATTTTACTATATTTAAAAAGAAAAAGTTTAAAACAAGACATATTGGCATATTTATGATAATAAGAAATGCCTTTGGTCAGTGAGTACAGTAAATGCTAAGTGCCAGAACACAAGGGTTGGAATTAATAACATAGTTTTTCAGAGAAAGTTTGTCAAGAATCCTTTTGATGCTTATTATTAATGTGGTGTGTTTTTTTTTAATCTGTTCTCAGTTTTATAAATCAGCAAAAGATTGGTGGCTCTTCAGCTTTTACTTCTGCATGCCACTGGCCTGCACTGCCATCTTCTACTCTCTCATGACCTGTGAAATGCTGCGAAAGAAGGACAGTGTGCAGATTGCTCTGAACGACCACTTGAAACACGTTGGTGCACTCTATAACTATTCATGACCTCTGAATCCAGTGCCCTAAAGCCCTACAAGCCCCAATCAGCAAGTGGCAGTTTGATGCAATTTGAGTTATACGCAACAACACTTGCAACATGTCTTTGAAGATATTGAGGCCATTAAAATACATGTTTTCATCCTCTCTCCACGGCAACTAAGAGGAGTCCCTGAGTGGACAAAGCATTGTTTAGGCCACTGCTGATTGGAGCTTGAATATAATAATCGTGCTACCAAAAGTTGTTAACTTTTTAATCAGGTACTAGCTATGAATGAGTGATACCACTTATTCTCTTCTCAAGTCTGGGCCAATTTTAGTTCAAATAAATGCTTAATTATTAGCACAATACAGTCCCGCCAGGATTTCACAATTTTGCTATCGCAGAAATTAATGTAAAATCAATTCATCTCCACAGTATTCGGAAATACAGCTTGAAATTTTTCAAAATGAGCACAAAGATTTGTGGCAGGATGCGTCACGTGAGCCAAAGCCCTCTTCGAATCGACACGAGTACAGCTAAAAGGTCTCATTTAGCAATAAACATCACTGCGAAAGGTCGTGCAAAACAATTTCATCCGAATGTGATTTCGCCAATTCACGTGCATCACAAATTTTGAAAATGGCCGCGGCAAAATCAAGCAATCACAAAAAACTCCAAACTCGAAATCCTGTAGGTACTCACAATACTGTACTTCCTCAAGAATTTTGTTATAGGAAACTAATAAGTGATGTGAAGTGGAAGGCCATTACCATGCTAAAGTTGATTGTTTCCCAATAACAACACATCACAAAGTCTTTTATTCTTCTTATACTTTATTAATCAAAGAGCAACACCTCATACTATTAATTCATTTATACTAACAATTTAGTTCCTGTTATCATTTGTGTTATAGTAGCTCTAAACAGCCGTTCCTCCAACCACATCTCTTTTTTCACTCTACTGATGTTAATAAGACAGAAAAATGACAGCGTGTCATGCAATGGGGAAACCGCGGTATCCTCCATCTTGAAGACTTTTCATTACAGCTTTACCTCCGACTATTACAAAGCACTGACACTGGAGACTAATTCCAAAATGCCCTAACGGGAAGCATAACATATCAGCGATTGCACGTTTTCTTTTTTAAATCCGTTAATGTGGACCATAAAAATTCCTGTGAAGTGGTTACTATAGAAACGATAACATATTAGAACAAGCACAATAACAACAAATAAGCTTGGAGAGCTATTGTCTGAGCTGCTGTTACAGAAATTAATTAAGACTTTTTGCCAATCAGAATCACACATTCAACAGTGCTATACTATATACTAATAACTTTAGTATATTATGTGAATGATCCCTCTCTGAAAGGATTCTGTCAGTGAACGCTGTTTCTCTCACAAACCCATTTTCCTGTGTTCTCGCCCCATCTGATCTCGCCTGCCTGAGCTCATCACGCTCTTTATGTAGCCGGCTTTCTTGTGTTTGTGAAGTCTTCTGGCATATACCGCACTTTGATAAATTGCCAGTTAATGGAGAGAATGGAGTGAGATAACGCAAAATGATCGTTCATTTTCCATCGCTCTATATACGAGAGAAGCACTGGTTCATTAACTCGTCTCGTGTGTCTGTGTATTTCTCTGCATGCTCCTGTAGGAGTGGGAAGTGGAGGCAAACGGCAGGAGAAGTAGTTATCTTACCCATTTGAAAGTTAGAAAAAAATGATATGCTTCTTTCAGCATTAGGTCTACTTTTAGTATACAGGTACACCTAAAAATGATGTGAAGACTAATTCTCAAAAGGAGACAGATAATATTGAGTCGCCCGTCTCTATAGTTTCATGCTTGCTTATATTGAGAAAGTTACGTTACATGTAAAACTTTGATATCAAAATATGGCATTTTTTTCTACCATAGAGACGAGAGGTGGCCAAGACCGTGTTCTGCTTGGTGTTGGTCTTTGCTCTGTGTTGGTTGCCTCTGCACCTGAGCCGTATTCTCAAACTCACACTTTATAATGAGGACGATCCAAACCGCTGTGAGCTTCTGAGGTAAAACACACACTTTTTAGAACTTTGGGCTCAGTTTTTGTTGTATTTCAGCTCACCAGCTGATATGTTTTGAACTACACTGATTTAAAGGATTTCAAAAAGAGAGTATTAGGAGAGAATGTTTTGCCCATCAGATAGCAGAAGAACAGCTCCAGACACACATTTATGAAAAGCCTGGAACACACTTACATGTGGCCATCCATCCCTCCATCTTCTGTACCGCTTATCCTATACATGGTCGCAGGGAGCCTGGAGCCTATCCCAGGGGACTCGGGGCACAAGGTGGGGGACCCCTTGGATGGGGTGCCAATACAGCACAGGGCACAATCACACACCCATTCACACACTATGGACAATTTAGAGATGCCAGTCAGCCAACAGAACATGTCTTTGGACTGGGGGAGGAAACCAGAGTACCCTGAGGAAACCCCCGAAGCACAGGGAGAACATGCAAACTCCACACACACAGAGGAGAGGCCAGAATCGAAACCCTCAACCCTGGAGGTGTGACACCGTGTGTCCAGTTGGTTTGTTTGCAATGAATTTTGGGCATGGTCATTCAGATTTTCTTATGGTCAATGACAAATATAAACGGAAAACCGATTACAGTTTAATATACTATAAAGTACATGTTCTTTATTGTATCAAAGTGTGCATGATGTGTTGTGTCACTGTCCTCCAGCTTCTTCCTGGTCCTTGATTACATTGGGATCAACATGGCTTCAGTGAACTCATGTATCAACCCAATAGCCTTATATATGGTCAGCAAACGGTTTAAGAGCTGTTTCAGGGTAAGGAAACTCATTCCATCATTTATACATTACTTATTCACACCTAAGGGCAATTTAGAATAGCCAATCCACCTACTAGCCTGGTTTAAGGGGTTGGGATGAACTATTTTCATTTAACACATTTTCCATTATTTATACCCTAAGTATATACTGCAAGTACACTGTTTGGCCAAAAGTATGTGACCTTCACACCCATCTGAGCTTTCTGAACATCCCATTCCAGATGTAGCCCCCTACCCCTGCTGTTATAATAACCTCCGCTCTTCTGAGAAGGCTTTCCACTAGATTTTGAAGCATGGCTGTAGTGATTTGCCCATTCAGCCTCAAGCGCATTAGTGAGGTCAGGCACTGATTTTGGGCAAGGAGGCCTGGGGTGCAGTTGGCATTCCGGGTCAGAAGTGTTCAGTGGGGTTGAGGTCAGGGCTCTGTGTAGGACACTCACACCAACTTTGGAAAACCATGTCTTCATGGAGCTTGCTTTGTGCACAGGGGCATTGTCATGCTGGAACAGGTTTGGGCCTCTTAGTTCCAGTGAAGGGAAATTGTATATTATAGCATTACAAAGACATTCTGTACAATTGTTTGCTTCTAAATTAGTGGCAACAGTTTGGGTAAGAACCATATATTTGTGTGATGGTCAGTTTTCCACTTTTGGCCATATAGGGTATGTTTGCTTGATCAACTTCTCTGTTTGGACAGATCTGTTGTCCTGATTTTGATGCAAACTTTTTGTAATAAAATTTGATTTTGTGCCCAGTCTTGCCTCTGTTGTTGGTGTCTGCCTCCTGATGTGTTGGCAGTGGATGAACAGCAGTCCTGCATGAAGCTGAAATCGGCAGAGCACGGGTCAGAACAGAGCAGCAGCCGAATCACAAACAAGTACACTTCGGTATAAGCGCTAACCTGAGGGCAGTTCTGTATAAATTAGTAATATTTGTAATACACACTTGTTGACCTCCAATCACCACTGAGACCTGTGCATCATCTGCACCACTGGCAGCACTTGCGCTGAGGTTGTCTCAAGCAGTAGGTCAGAACACACTTAAAATGTATATAGTCATATTGTCTTGCTACCTAGTAAACCATTATCAGCTCTCAGTAACATATAAATAGTGTAATCAGATGAAACACACCATGTTGTTAAAATCCCCATGATGTTGACATGATCTCTTGAAACTCCAAGGTGTCATGTCACACACTTCACTTGAGTTAGTAAAGTAATCTAATCAGCATATTAATATAAACCTTGCAGCCCGAGCCACTCTCAATGCTGCTGTTATATAAAATTATTCATTATCTTCTGACCAATCGGATTTGAGTATTCAACAACACTGATAGAAAATCGTTTCAAAGGTTGCTATAGTAGGTTGAATATAACGCTTAAAGGTGTGGGAAAAAATGGATAAAAATTCATCTCAATGTTCATAGGCAAAGCTGCAGGCATATTTTTCCTCACTGACAAGAGCAAACATACTTTACGTCTTCTGTTAGCTTGGTACAATTGTAGTATTATATGGTTCACTTTTGTACAGAACTATTACTAACTCTGTTGTATTATTATTTAATCTAATGATGTTGCTGCATGTTACTTTAGTATCACATATTTAAATCAGTCACTGTGATTTTTTTTTTCTTCATTACTTTTATGTATTTTCGAAGTTCCATGAAATGTCTTGACTGTATGATTTGACTATATGATATTACATCGGGATTTGACTATATGATCTTACATACACATTACATATAGGAACACCTGTACATGCTCATTTATGCAGTTATCTAATCAGCCAATCATGTGGCAGCAGCACAATGCATAAAATCATGCAAATACAGGTCAATGGTTTCAGTTAATGTTGACATCAAACATCAGAATTGCAAAATATGTGATCTGTGTGACTTTAACTGTGGCATGCTGTTTGGTGCCAGATAGGCTGGTTTGAGTATTTCAGAAACTGCTGATCTCCTGGGAATTTCATACACAACAGTCTCTAAAGTTTACACAGAATGGTGCGAAAAACTAAAAACATCCTGTGAGCACAGCTGCAGGCTGAAACGCCTGGTTGATAAGAGAGCTCTGAGGAGAATGACTAGACTGGTTTGAGCTGACATCAAGTCTATTGTAACTCAAATAAGCACTCTTTGCAACCATGGTGAGCAGAAAAGCATCTCAGAACGCACAACACATGGATGGGCTACGGCAGCAGAAGACCACATCGGGTTCCACTCCTGTCAGCCAAGAACAACGATCTGAGACTATCATGGACACAGACTCACCCAAACTGCATTGTTGAAGACTGGAAGAAGACCAGGTCATTTTATTTTCTAATCCATTTTGGGTGAACCTGTGCCCATTATAGCCTCAGATTCTTGTTCTTGGCTGACAGGAGTGAACCCCAATGTGGTCTTCTGCTGTTGTAGCCCATCTACCTCAAGGTTCAGTGTTTCGTTCACGCTGAGATGCTTTCCTGATCACCACAGATGTAAAGAGTGATTATATGAGTTGTTATATCCTTCCTGGCAGCTCGAACCAATCTGGCCATTTTCCCCTGACCTCTGAAGGCGTTTCCACCCACAGAACTGTCGCTCACTCAATGTTTTTTTGATTTTTGCACCATTCTCTCTAGAGACTGTTATGTATGAAAATCCCAGGAGATTTCTTAAATACTCAAAGCAGCCCATATGGCACCAGCATTCTTGACATGGTTAGTCACACTTTTTCCAATTCTGATGTTTGATTTGAACATTATCTGAAGCTCTTGACCTGTATCTGCATGATTTTATGCATTGTGCTGCTGCCACATGACTGGCTGATTGGATAACTGCATGGATAACTTTTTAACTTGGATAACTGATGTGTGTGTGTGTGTGTGTGTGTGTGTGTGTGTGTGTATACATATACATATACATGTTATCCATGAGAGCAGAGTATTTTTGTGAGTTTTTTGAACAAAAGATCAAAAGGTTAAACAATAAAGAAATTTTTCACAGCCTTCTATGCTCATATTTAACAAGGGTGCCAATATTAGTGGAGGGAAGTGTGTGTGTGTGTGTGTGTGTGTGTGTGTGTGTATGTATGTATGTATGTATGTATGTATATATATATATATATATATATATATATATATTTATCTATATATATATATATATAGTGTATATATATATATAGTGTATATATAATATAGTATCTATTAAATATAAACAGGCTACTTTGTAACAGTTACACATTATACACATTTTTGCTTTGAAACAAGGTTAACTTAGGTTAACTTAGGTTAACTTAGGCGCACGGTGGCTTAGTGGTTAGCACGTTCGCCTCACACCTCCAGGGTTGGGGGTTTGATTCCCACCTGTGTGTGCGTGGAGTTTGCATGTTCTCCCCGTGCTGCGGGGGTTTCCTCCGGGTACTCCGGTTTCCTCCCCCAGTCCAAAGACATGCATGGTAGGCTGATTGGCATGTCCGTAGTGTATGAATGTGTGTGTGAATGTGCCCTGCGATGGATTGGCACCCTGTCCAGGGTGTACCCTGCCTTGTGCCCAATGTTTCCTGGGATAGGCTCCAGGTCCCCCTTGACCCTGAAGGAAGGATAAGCAGTATATATGGATGTATGGAACAAAGTTAACGTAATTGTTGTGTTCGCATATGACTAGAGTTTAATTAGATCTGCATATGTGATCCCAGTTTCTTAGTCTGATCAATGATTATTGTGTATTACTTTAATCTTTAGCCTGTAGCTGGCACTGCATTTGAGTAAAAACATGACAGAACTGGGTCAGAGACAAAAGTTTCAGCAGGTGGTTCAAAGTTCCCAAAGCTCAATTCATCTATGTTGATGAAAACCAAGCCCGAACTCATGCAGCTTGATCTACGTGTTTACTTCTGGACCAAAATAAACTTTTGTAATTTAGTTTTCCAACTTTGCAGAGCTGCAAAGAGAATAGCATAGTGACTGTTTTTGTCAGGCTTTCAAACTAATCTTTGAAATGGTTTCAACCTCCTGCCTTTGTTTATTTGAATAGAGAGAATCTGAAGTGAATAGTCTGATGTACAATTGGGTTGTGACGAGAATATGCACAGATGCAGCCAATTTGGGATTCTACAATATCAGTTGAACAAAACGTAGTTATCTTTATAAAAAATTTTATTGCCGTTGTCTATGCAGAGGTCATACGGTTCACAGGAGTGCTCCTGAAGGACATCATGTGAGGGAGGAAATACAGTGCCACCTCTTATGACTCCCTCATTTTACTCTCTGGTCACACACAGCACATTAAAGCTGTGAAATCTCCCTTGGGTACTTTTGTCCTGCCTCAGGGGCTGTGAAATTGGCAACAGTGTTGCCACTGATCAGCAGCAGTCTCCCTCCATGGTCCTTGTCAAATCAGAATGGCCAAAGGCCCTTAAATGAGCAAGTAGATTACCTTCCAGGGGAATTTAATGGAAATAGCAAAGGACACAAAGAAAAGTTCACACAGTAAAACGGTGTAATACATTTGCAGTGGGGTCCAAAAGTCTGAGTTTATTTTGTTCCATAAAAAACATAAGAAACATGTCCAAATTTAAGCCAAAAACTGCCAATATTTGGTCTGCAATTTTGCTTTACTGATATTTAAATGAATTCAGTATCAGGTATTATCCATTAAGACGCAAGAACAATTATTACTTATGATCGTTATTTATAATTATGCATCTTAACTTGTTTAGCTTCTTCTCAACACTTTCAATGTCTTGTTACATTGATTAAAAATAAAATCAACAGGACAGCCATTTTGTTAAACCATGTATGAAATAAAACCTTTTTTAGAAGAATGAAATGGAAATGCACTAATGAAAATGAACATCCTCGATGTAATGTTTGTTTAATCCATCTAGTGAGTCAAGTACAAGTTTGTCTTTTGTCTTAAGGTACACAGTTTACTGTAATGTATAACTGAATATGTAAATATTGTTCAGATTGAACAGATAATGCATTCTAAATGAAGACAAATACCGATACAGGCAGTAAGTAGGAGTATTTCAAGAAAGCTTGCCAAAAAGCTTTTGCATGCGCATAAGGTTTTTACTTGTGAAAGAGCTGCTTGTGAAAGCACAAACTAGCCCATTGGCACATGTAGCAAGATTCACATCACAGCTATTACTCAAGAACTGCACAAAAAGACTTGAAGTTACTCAAAAATGTTCAGGCGCAGAAAAAGCTAGATGTACTATTTCTCTAATCTTTTCAGGGGAAGTTAATATGGGTGTGCATTTCTGATTTGCAGTATACAATATATTTTCCTTTTCTCATTTTTTTTATATGTCATACAATAATCCCCAAAATTCAAATACTATGCAGCAGTTAGGCTTCAAAGGAGATTCTTGGAAGAGTGTTGCATTCCCTGCTTTACCCCCCTTGTTGCAGAACATGTGAAAATGTTCAGAAGAGTAGCCAGAATTCCTTGCAGGTTTGATCATCCATCCATCTTCTATACCGCTGTATCCTTTTCAGGGTCACGGGGAAACCTGGAGCCTATCCCAGGGAGCATCAGGCACAAGGCGGGGTACACCCTGGACAGGGTGCAGGTTTGATCATTTTAACACAAATTTAAGGCAAAACAACAACGCATGGATTTTCACACACGTTCCCCCTCACTCCACAGACTCAAATTCTATAATATTACATCCTATACTGTAAACTTCTTTTTACAATAACTAACTGTAGAAAAAAATATTTACACAAAAGTACTGTAATATCTTTACAAATCATTCCTGTTATTTTTCCTGTATGTTTCCAGTTATATATTGTAAACTCAACAAGACAAATACGTGTAAATATGATTAGAATATAAAATAAAACATAATCTGGTGCATTTGGCTGATACAGGATACAATTGGGCAGTAGGCTAGGGGTCTTGCTCAAAGACCCAACCATGGCAATTTGGTAGTGCTGGGATTTGAACACTCAAACTTTCAATTCAGTTCAGTTTTATTTGTATACAGCTTTAAACAATGCAGCTTTACAGAAATGTATACATTCCCGAGATCAATTTTAAATGTATAAATTTATCCCTAATGAGCGAGCCAGAGGCAATGGTGGCAAGGAAAAACTCGCTGAGACGACATGAGGAAGAAACCTTGAGAGGAACCAGACTCTAAAGGGAACCTGTCCTCATCTGGGTGACAGCGGATAGTGCAATTTCTCTTCTGTAAATGTATAATATACAGTCTAAAGTAAAATTATGTAAATAAGATCTTATGAGATTATGAGCAAATACTGAGTATGAGCATATGAGAGTCATTTCTGAATTCATTATAGTTTTAACTTAAAGTCTATTATATCGAACTGAAGTTATTAACTGTTCAGTGATGGAGACTTGAGTGCAAACCGTTCTTAGCCGTTGCAGTCCTAAAGAGATCCAACAAAGAACATCCACAGCCATCTTTATGGTTTCTATGTGGTACCATCTAGAGTAAACTGATGGTGAACTTTAGGCTGTCCATGTGGAGCCATCCTTAGCTGCAGCGAGTGATTATCAGGTGATGAGAACTCCAACCAGATGTAGGGCATCAGGATGGATCAGGCCGGTCTGGAGAGCAGAAGGAGTCAGGATCACTGGTATCTAAGGAGTAGCATGTGTAGCTCAGAGAGAGAGAGAGAGAGAGCGAGAGAGAGAGAGAGAGAGAGAGAGAGAACAGATTATTAGATATGCTCTTGTCACATAATGGTTAAAGAGTGCAAGCAGGGACTCTGGGAAGACTAGTTATGACAGCACAACTAAAGTGGTGCTTGAAAGTTTGTGAACCCTTTAGAATTTTCTATATATCTCCAGAAAAAAAGTAGATAAAGAGAACCAAATTAAACAAATGAGACAAAAAAATATTATACTTGGTCATTTATTTATTGAGGAAAATGAGCCAATATTACATATCTGTGAAGGGGGCAAAAGTATGTGAACCTTTGCTTTCAGTATCTGGTGTGACCCCCTTGTGCAGCAATAACTGCAACTAAAAATCTCCAGTAACTGTTGATCAGTCCTGCATATCGGCTTGGAGGAGTTTTAGCCCGTTCCTCAGTACAGAACAGCTTCAACTCTGGGATGTTGGTGTGTTTCCTCACATGAACTGCTTGCTTCAGGTCCTTCCACAACATTTCTATTGGATTAAGGTCAGGACTTTGCTAGTTTTACTAGTATACTAGTAAGTATATTTTGCTAGTATATGCTAGTTTTTTACTAGCGTATAAAGGTAAATTTAAGGTTAACACAAGAGAATTTTTACCGTTTTCACCCCTGCCAAAAACACTAGATAGCCAACTATGCTGTAAATTTGCAGCAATTTATTCCAGTGTAGGCCAGGAGGGATCTTATCCAATCTTACCCACCTATTTGGCTGGACTTAAAAACATACAACCAAAGTAACCCTTGTTGATAAGATTGGAGACCCCTGTATTTGTATGATACTATGACTTGGGCTCCCAGTGAAGAACAAAAGCTAATAATAATAATAATAATAATAATAATAATAATAATAGTTTAGTGCAGTTTGCTGCATTGTCATGTACGTTTCATTATTTAAAATCAGGTTTTAAAAAAAAAAATCTGTTAATGCTAAATGTTTGTTGTTACATGATCCATTCCATTTATGTAAAATGCTTTTAAAACAGAAAATATTTAAAAGAAAGAACAAACCAGTAATCACCTGAGGTAATACACATGACCAAAATCGCGTAACCTTATCAAAATGATTTCTTGACACAGTTTACCTCT
Organism: Ictalurus furcatus; assembly: GCF_023375685.1. Lineage (NCBI taxonomy): Eukaryota > Metazoa > Chordata > Actinopteri > Siluriformes > Ictaluridae > Ictalurus > Ictalurus furcatus. The sequence goes on from NC_071280.1 coordinate 8,669,811, forward strand.
GCTAGAAAAAGTTCAGCAAGCAGTTCAAATTGCACTAATATTTGCAGAGGGGAGTGAAAATGGGTTTGCACATACTTCTGGGTTAGCTGTTCAAACATTTGGGAGAAAAATGTTGATATAATGAAAAGCTCAGTGGTGGGAAAGAGAAAGACAGCCAAAGAAAGGTCTGAGGAATTTTGTGTGCACTCCCTATCTCTGTTTGCCAAATGGAAAGGTAGAAAGAAGAGAAATGGCATTCTTTCTCATTTGTCATTCCTTTTCTTTCTTTTTTTTTTTTTGTCAAATCCATAAACATATATAGATAAGCCAGGTTGTTGTTTATTCTAATTCAGCTTTGAAAACAAGCTAATCTAGTTTTGCAGAACAGACTATTGTTCTTATTGTAGCAGAGAGTTGCATCCTGTCTTGCATTTTCATTGAAATTTATTTTCAGTTGTGTTTCTTGTCATATAGACGGCAAAGGGCTCAGGGCAAAGAGAGAGCTTTGAGATCAATTTCATTTTATTAAAATATTTTTAAAGATAAAAAAAAGCAGTAGCTCTCTGAGGACTGAAGCATAAGAACTTCTGCAATATATCTGGTCTTAATCGGATAAAAAGAAAGCAAAAAAAAAAAAACAGTTTTTAAAAATTGAAGTTTTTTTCCATATAAAATATACGTAATATTCTGTAGAAGCCAGATATATACAGAACTTTAAACAGATGACATTTTACTCCTAATCCTTAACTGGCCATTCTCTGAAGAACAACTCTAGGTGTACAGTATATTATGAAGTTAGATTAGCACCATCTATAAGATTTCTCAGATAAATGCTTTAACCACCAAAATCAATCCCAACAGCTTCCACATAAACAAAAATATTTTCTGATTAAGAAGGTTGTGGCAGGGGATGTTTCACAAAAAAAAAAAAACAACAACAACAAAAAACAACAATATTTTAAATGAATTATGAGCAGCTATGGGTTATCCAGGATAATTGGAATCTGGTGGGAAAACTACAAATGATAAAGATGCCCTGCTTTTCTTGTGACAGCTCTCATGCATAATATTCAACAAATAAATATATTATTTCTGCATAAATAATGTGAGTTCTCCAGTGATACAGGTCTTCGCATTTTTTCCCTTCTGCCAGGGGAAAAAAGCGTTAGATGACAGATTGTACGAGACAGACTCAAACCATTTACAGATGGATGGAAAGGGATCAAATCAAAACAGGCCCCTGGAATTTTTTTTTTCTCATATATTGGCTTGATTTACGCACATGGCACCATATGCTTAAAACATCACAAGTTCTATTCATCCACTTTCCCCAACCTCCAAGGACAACAGTAAATTATAAATGAACTCATTTCAGAAAAGGACTTTATGAGTGACTTAATGATACACGAAGACTACAAAATGAGTGTTTTAATGTCTCTTGGCTTCTGGTCAGCCGGTTCAGAAGAGACAGAAGGTGATACGCAGACGTCAGATCATTTTGAGTTATGGTTTCAAGACAAAGGCCAAGAAGGAAAGAGTTTTTCAGGTGCTTTCCACCCACGCCATCGTTATAGGTGCAGAAATCAGGTCACCCAACACACATTTCCTTCAGAACAAGAGAGATCGCAACAAGTGGGAGAGGTTTCAGAAAAAAAGCTGATGAGGTGTAAAGTCAAGGCTGGTATAACAAGAAACATTTTCATCACCTTTGGTTGTTTGATCCCACATGCACTGCCAGTTTTTTGTTTGTTTGTTTACTTCTTATGCCAGTTTGTTCAGTATCGACTATTAACTAAGGAAATAAATAAACAAATGTTATATCAAATACAGAAATCTTTGTATATAAGGACTTGGGGACAAGTGCACTTGTTGAGCTAGTTATTGTAAGAATGTGTGTCACTGTAAACGTAGATGTGTAATACAGTTTATTCTAGACAATGTCAGTATTGTACAGTAAGAGAAATGTATGCCGTGTGCTATAAATGCCTCATACGAGTCATCCAGATGCGCCTCTTCCAGTTAGGGTTAAATTGTTTTCCAATAAAACTATGTCATTAACATTTCTCAGTTCACTTATACCTATTTCTTACTAAGTCTACCCTGTTGAAAAGAAACTATAGAAACCATCACAGAAATTCGAATGGTTTCCACTACAAATACCATTACAAACCAAAAACTAACCATTATAACCATTACCAGTTTGGTTCTTAATGGTATCCACTAGACATAACATGCCACAAGTAGAATTACCAGTAGAGACCCAAAGGGACCATTACAGCTTCTATTAAAACCAATACAGTTCCCATTAAAACCATTAAAACCATTACATATTCTATGAGGGTTTCTAATGTTTTTTTCTCCAGTGGAGTAGAGTTTTTAACTTTTACAATTTAATCAAATATGTTACTTCAAGGTGTTCAAAACCTTTTAATTGGCAGTTTATGGTCTCATTTGGATCACCTAGGGTCCTACGATATGTACAAATCTCATAGTGACCCCTACTGGGCAATCAACAGGTTTTCCTGTTAGGATAACTAATCATAAAGTCTGCATTTTTTAGTTGCCTTGCTCCTGTTATTTACCCTATAGTTGTTAGATAACTTACTTAGATCAAGCTTTTACACTTGACAATTTTAGCTCCAGGTATTATATGTCTAACAAGCTCAACTTGTTAGATGACCCAATATAATTTAAATGTCAAGGCTAGACCTTAATCAGAAGGCATAGTGATATGATGCAATTTTCTTTTCAAAATACTAAAAAAAATTAATAAGCCACAGATTAGTTATTCATTTCAGAAATATAAACTTGGATTGACTGTTTCATTAGGCTAACCACTACAGCTATACATAAATTCTACTCATGGTAGGCCTAAATGAGTTACTGTGACATAGGTAAGTTCCTTATGCAGGGAACTTATCAGTACTGGTTTGCAGGGCTTATCTCCCACTTCAGCAATGTTAATTACTGACTGCTAGTCACAAGCAGGAGTTAAATTGGGAATTAACTAAACTGGATAGCCAGACCTCAAACTTTCACTAGTCCTCATTTGTCAGTTTTAGTGTCAACAGTATAGTGTCAAAATATTTCTGTTTCTTTTTTTCTGACAAAGATACATGATGCAGTAAATTCTTCATGCTAGCAAAATGAACACATTTTGTAAGTTCAGTTGAGTTTCATAGCACTTTTAACAACAGACATTAGACACAAATGAGCTTTATAGAAATCAGGATTTAGCTGTAGATCCCTATTCAAAACAAGTCATGTTTATTTCTCATTTGCATAATATGTCAAGACATATGGACATTGAAATGCTTGCGATGAGGGTAAAGTAAGTTGCTCACATAACAGAACATCACACACGGGGCAAGAGCACAGAAAAATACTTATAATAAATAAAGTGCAATACTGTATATGGTAACAGTGAGCAAGCCAGACACAATAGTGGCAAGGAAAAAGACGAGAAGAATACAGTATATAGCTATAGAAGAATAGAGGCAAAAAAAAATTAGTATCAGCAGTCCTGGGATGAGTAAAAGACAGTCATTATGATTACAACAGCAGTTCTTAGAATGTACAGATCTATCATCTACAGATAAGAGTATCTATTTCCATTTCCATTTAAGGCTTTTGGCAGATGCCCCTTATCCAGAGAAACTTACAGAGAATTAACCTGGTGAAGAGGACAGTCTGGGGTGGCGCTGGGGTGATAAGTGCTTAATGTAGGTGGGTACTGGTCTGTTTTTGGCTTTGCAAGCACGCATCAGTGTTTTGAATCTGGTGTGAACAGCTACAGGAAGCCAGTTGAGGGAGCGTAGCTATGGGAACTTCCGGAGGTTGAAAGCAAAATGTGCAACTGCATTCTGGATTAGTTGCAGAGGTGGAAACTATGAGATGGCACATAGACGCAAACCTATCAGAAGCCAGATGCAATGACCTGAGTGTCCTCTGTGGATAGAAATGGCCAGATCCTCCTAATGTTGTAAAGGAAAAACTAGCCTGATTGTGTGTTTAGTTTAGTGATGTAAGGCAACAAGGGCAGTTGGTTGGTTACCCCAAGGGTGTGTGCAGGGACATTTGAAAGTTGTCCAGGGAGATCACATAGTCTTGACATGGGGTGCATCTCAGGGGTAGACAGAAACTTGTTTTTGCTGCAGATGTAGTTTCAGCTGCAACATCATCAAGTCTGCCAGTCATGCTTAGATCTGAACAGAACCATGAGTGTTTGAGGGAGGAAAGGAAATGATGAGTTGCATATCATAAGCATAGCAGTGGTATGAAAACCCATGTGAGGATATGACCTCACCAACAGAGCGTGTATAGAGGGAGAACAGAAGACGACTCAGCACTGAGTCCTAGTTCAGGCTCTTTTTATCTCAAAACTGGACTACTGCAACTCACTACTCTCGGGCCACCCAGGAAGCTCCATCAAACCCCTTCAAATGATTCAGAATGCAGCAGCACACCTCATCTTCAACCAGCCCAACAGAACCTATGTCACACCCCTCTTCATCTCCCTCCACTAGCTTCCTGTAGCCACCCACATCAAATTCAAGGCCTTGATGCTCACCTAAAAGACCTTGTCTGGAACAGCACCCTCCTACCTCAACACTCTCCTGAAGGCTTACGTTCCCTCACGCAATCTGCGATCAATCCACGACCGACGCTCAGTAGTACCTACTCAGCGTGGCTCAAGGTCCCTTTCAAGAACATTCAAACTAACTGTTCCTCAGTGGTGGAATGGACTTCCAACCTCAATCCGAACCGCAGAAATTGTCACTATCTTCAAAATACAGCTAAAGACCCACCTCTTCCGTGAACACCTAACCAACCCATAAAATATATATATATATATATATATATATATATATATATATATATATACATATATACATATATATATATAAAAATAAATAATCTGGCACTTACACCTCTACTCTGCGCACTTTGCCTCGTCTGGAACTCAATTAATGGATCTTGTATAGTAGCACTACTTGTATTGTTCTCTGCTTGATATATCGCTTTGCTTGTATTTTCTTATCTGTAAGTCGCTTTGGAAAAAAGCGTCTGCTAAATGAATAAATGTAAATGTAAATGTAATGTAGCACTGAGACTTGTGGGACACCAGTGATGACTCTGCATGTAGCATATGTGGATCTCATATTAGGCTATGTCACCTAATTTGAACGTCCCTCCAGGTAAGTAGCAAACCACTGCCATGCTCTGTGACTGACAATGCATGTGTGTATACTCATCAGGTACCATCATCACATCAGGCAGCAGAAGTGAGCATATTGCTTGACAAAGAGAGAGAGAGAGAGAGAGAGAGAGAGAGAGAGAGAGAAGATTATTAGGTCTTGTCCTATAGTAGTTTGAAAGGATATACATTGTAAAAGGATATGCATCAGAGTGCAAGCGAGGACTCCAGATCCCCCCATGAACCCGCAGATCTACACATTCACCTAAGAGAAAAGCTATTTAATCAAATGCTTGATTAACTAATAAGTCATTGAAGGGCTGTTTTATAGCTGAATGGCTTTATAGGGAAAAGGTCTAAATGGTAAATGGCACACTTATATAGCACTTTTATCCAAAGCGCTTTACACTGTGTCTCATTCACCCATTCACACACACCCCAATGGTAGCAGAGCTGCCATGCAAGGCGCTGACTTGCCATCGGGAGCAGCTTGGGGTTCAGTGTCTTGCCCAAGGACACTTCGGTATGTTGAGTCACGGGGGCCAGGAATCGAACCGCCAACCCTACGATTAGTGGACAACCCGCTCTACCACCTGAGACACAGCCTCTGCTGTAGTTTACATTATCCTAGGTTCTGATAAAGAACCTGCACCTTTTGATTGTAGCAAGCATGAAGAATCATAATAGACCAAAGGTTCACTCAAGTAATATGGGGCAAGACCATTCAATTATTCTTTATAGAGCATTTGTAAAAAATTTATAAACAATGCAATTTCTTACTGAGAGCCAATGTAGTGTTGATAAAAGAGGGGTAATATGTTCAAACTTTCCAGTTTTACATTCTGCATTCTAGACTATGTGGACTTTGTTTATGCATCTACTGAAACATCCAAGCAACTCATATACTCAGACATCAAGGCATTATTGTAGTCCAACCTAAGTATGAACTAGTTTTCCTGCATCCTCTAAGTTTTTCTGCATTAGAAAGTTTATCAGCCTGAGGCATTCGTAGAAGCTCTTCTGTCTTGTTTGAACTAAGAAGGCATACACAGCATCCGGAGTCTAAAGGTTTTTGGGGTTTTTTTCTTTTCTTTTTACACATTTCTCAACATTATTAAGGTGGTAACTATCCTTTGATTTGGCTGAAACACACAACCGTAGGTCATCAGCATGACATGAAAAAAGCAGTGTCCCTAGAGCAATGCCTTGGGGAATACCAACCTTTACTTTGCATGCATATAGAAGTTACCATTAACAATTGATAACAGTTGATGACAGTCAGATAAGAGCTCATTTGTCAGGTTTGTTTTTTTATTTCTCAAAATAATAAACATTTCTGGTTCTCTTCGGACTCTTTTATCATACATGATTTTAAAAAAATAAAAAATAAAAAACAGGCAAATTAGCACATTTTGTTAATTCAGTTCACTTCAGTTTGAATCAGGTCTCAGTCTAATTTGTTGATTGGTGCTGTATTCCCATGAGAAGTTAGCTGTTGTCACAAGTGGATATTATTAGCTCAGATATAATGCCATTTTAATAGGAGAATTTCAAATATCTCAAACATAAGTGATAATGGTTAGGTTTTGCTGTTGGCTGCTAAAAACAATTCGTCGCGTTCCTGTGAAATTCAACGTAGAAATAGTGGAGAACACAAACGTTGGAGTCAAAGTTACATAATGTAATGTACGTAGTTATACAATGTTTCTCAAAGTTACAGCAGAGTCTCAGCCCAGCTAAATAGTGGTGAGATGACATGAGATAACAAGTGTGGTTTGAGCAGAGTGTACAGATTAGGAAGTGAGAGAGCTAGACAGACTATAGGCTTAAAGCGTGGCTGCATTGTTGTCATGTAATATCAGAGAAGGACTAGAGACTACGATTCCCATCAGCCACTGCACCTAGTCACATGTCTTGTTTTCACCAGATTCACGTTTTGGCTCATTAGGATGGGTGTATATATAGTCACGTTCTGCACTGCGTTAGTTGTCTTGCGTTGTTTGGTCTGTCTATCGGTATCACGTTATGCTTGCCCTTCTTTCATGCATGTCTTGTCTTGTTTTATGTTTTGTTTTGTACATTATTAAGTGTTTCACTTCAGTTCTGCATTTGCATCTGTCTCTATCTACACATGTGAAAGAATGCAAGACCTTATAAAATGGATGCAGCAGATTTCTTCAGCATCCAAGAGGCCCTTTTTGGAAGGGGAAAACCGTGGTGAGAGAAGGAAGGGGAGATTCTCCCTGATCAAAGCCAATCGGGAATGGCTCGACATGATGTACTCCCTCAGGAAGTATATCAAGAAGGAGCCTTCCAACCAGGTTCAAACCATCTCCCACCCTCCCTGCCCCACTAAGGACATCGATCTGCCTCCATCCCCTACTGTGGATCTCGTTCAGCCTGCTGAGTCAACGGAGAATGTTATTCTGCCTCCCTGCTTGACTGAGGACGCCGCTCAGCATCCCTGTTCAGCTGAGGGTGCCGCTCAGCATCCCTGTTTAGTTGAGGATACCACTCAGTCTACCTGTTCAGCTGAAGATGTTGCTCTGCATCCTGGTGAGAGCTCTGCTTTACTTCCCTGCTCCACCACAGATGTCACTACTCCAGGCTCAGACATCGCTCTGCCTGGCTACTCCACTGAGGTCATCACTCTGCCATCCTGCTCGGCTGAGGATGTCGCTCTGCCTCCATGCTCTGCTGAAGACATCTCTCCTTTTCTCTGCTTTGCGACGTATGACACTCCCCCTTCTTGCTCCATGGAGGGCATCACACTCCCCCTTCTTGCTCCATGGAGGGCATCACACTCCCCCTTCTTGCTCCATGGAGGGCATCACACTCCCCCTTCTTGCTCCATGGAGGACATCACTTTCCCCCTTGTTGCTCCATGGAGGACATCACTTTCCTCCTTCCTGCTCCACAGAGGACATTGTTCCCCCCTCATGCTTCACAGCAAGCATTGCTCCCCCTCGCTCTTGTTTCATGTAAGTCTTGTTTTGTGTTTTGTTTTGTACATTATTAAATGTTTCACTTCAGTTCTGCATTTGAATCCGTCTCTACCTACAAATGTTACAAATGTTCTCTTTATTTAGAGATGAAGCAATAAATGGGCTAAATCCCATTGGTGCTACCATCAGCACGTAGTCAAACAGTCCAATGCACTAATAATGCCAAGAATCACCAAGATGAGAACTGCATTTTTGTCGTGGGCTGAATTCATTTTGTAATAATCATACAATCTCAGTCAGTGATATTATCAGTGACATTGCCAGTACATGTCAGTACTTGGTTATGTCTTATACTGCAACATTAAGCACACAGAATATTGTTATTGTGTGTGTGTGTGTGTGTGTGTGTGTGTGTGTGTGTATTCATGGTGCAGTAGTACCTGTGTATCCACAGGCTGATATGTGAGTTGTTCTCCACTTGTGTCCTTTTAGTTTGTGCTTCTCTCACAGGTACTGTAGCTGTAGCTTTTCTAGATTTGAGAAAATGACCGGGATGCTTTAGTTTCATTATGATGTGCTTATGGTCCAATACTGCATCATGTGTGCACATATTTGCATTGCCTTAACCCCTCTCTGTAATTCCCACCTTCTCGCACACCAATTGGTCGATTATAAAAGGCTCGCAGCAACTATTGGCCAAATTCCTTCCTCTCAACCATTCACCTACTCTCAGCGAATATGCAGCGGTGAAGCGCTGTTGCGTCAAACATTTGCTTGACAATAGCAGCAAATGATAGATGTCCTGAGTCGAAACAATGCCCATGGCCATATAAGGTCATTTTTAATTTCATGTTGTCGCACTGCTTTGTATTATGGCCATTCAAATGTGTAAATAATGATAGAAGGTACACACATGGCATCTAATATTTTATCTTACCTCCCAACACTGTGGCTCTGTCTGTAGCTACAGTTGTAATTGTAATTGTATCTGTGGTTGTATCTTTTACGGTAGCTGTATATACATTTGCAGCTATATCTGTAGTTGTAACTGTAGCTATATCTACATATATATATATATATATATATATATATATATATGTGTATATATGTATGTGTGTGTGTGTGTGTATATGTGTATATATATATATGTGTGTATATATATATATATATATATATATGTGTGTATATATATATATATGTGTGTGTATATATATATATATATATATATGTGTGTATATGTGTATATATATATGTGTATATGTATATATGTATATATATATGTGTGTGTGTGTGTGTGTGTATGTATATATGTGTATGTATGTATGTGTGTGTGTATATGTATATATGTGTATGTATGTATGTGTGTGTGTATATGTATATATGTGTATGTATGTATGTATATATATGTATATATATATATATATATATATATAATGTATGTACATATACATATACAGCAGCATGTCCTGTAGATCTATGCAGAGAAAATGCGACCACATGCAAAGGGTGCCAGCCAGATGCTCACAAGCGGCTTCCCAAACCGAATGCCACCATTCTAACTAGAATAGCACCATAGCTTACAAATTGGAGGCATAGACCATACTAAGTACAGTGTCATGTGGTTTAAAGGAGACAAAGGAGACAATCATATAAAAACTATATCTATGTAGCAGGCTAAAGGTACATTCACACATACAGCAATTTTATCTCTTCAAATCGCTGTACTATGAAGTCGCCAATAGGCGTTCCTACTACTGGTTGCCATAGTTGGGTGGCGCAATTAACATTACACTTTTGACAACAAACCAGTTTTCTTGCTGCTAAAATGAAACATTCTGGAGGGAGATGGATCTTATATAAAATTCACCAGTGTATATATGCATCATATCCTACGAGATGAAGGAGAAGCAGCGTGTGCTCGGCCATCTACCTGCGGCAAAAGCACAAGCACCAATTAGCTTAGCTTAGGTTATGGCCTTAGTGCTTTTAAAACAAAATAATAATCCATCCATCTTCTATACCGCTTTATCCTTTTCAGGGTCATGGGGAAACCTGGAGCCTATCCCAGGAAGCATCAGGCACAAGGCGGGGTACACCCTGGACAGGATGCCAATCCATCGCAGGGCACAATCACATACACATTCACACACTACAGACACTTTGGACATGCCAATCAGCCTACCATGCATGTCTTTGGACCGGGGGAGGAAACCGGAATACCCGGAGGAAGCACGGGGAGAACATGCAAACTCCACACACAGGGCCACGGTGGGAATCGAACCCCCAACCCTGGAGGTGTGAGGCGAACGTGCTAACCACTAAGCGTCACCATCTGGGTGTCATTCACTCTATGTTTGATGGTGAAAGGGAGCCGGACCGCAGCTCTTTGGTCGTGGCCGCTGTGTTTCCTGGGTGATGTGTCCGGCTTGGTGCTGCTCGTTCCCGGCCGCCGAAGTGGCGACAAGCCGGACACTTCACCCAAGATATGAGCTACACTGGTATTTTGCTCAAATGCAACAAAAAGTGAATGCTACATTATTATTTATTTATTTAATTAATTAATTATTATTTAGCTTTAAACCCGCTAAGGTCCTAAACTAAGCTAAGCTAACAATGGCGCTGCTTCTGAAAGTGAGCAGGGTGGCTACAGATGGCGTGCGCTCTACTGTCTTCACTCCCATTGGTAGTCGCTGCAGCAAGTCGCTCCAAATTTGCATAAAGTTAACTTTTCAAGTTAACGTTCCAACTTTCTCAAATTTCGAAGTCGTTAGATACGCCCACATCTGGTTGTCAATGGTCGCCGTTTCTCATGCCGCCGGAAGTCGCCAGCTCACACTGAAAATGAATGGTCTCCGGTCGCATTATCGCTGCAAGTCACTGTATGTGTGAACATACCTTGAATGTACCATGAATGTGCCATGATTATTAAAACGGTATTTAGCACAGACAGTACCCTGTCCATTTCGTCACACTCTTTTGTATGCTGACATGCAGTTCAGGTTGTAGCCACAGGCAGGATTAATCAGTGTGAGCTCTAGCAGACTAACTCTGCTTATTAAAAGGATGTTTATCACAGTAGTGTCATGAGTAGAGGCGAGAGAGAGTTGCTAGCAATTAACTTCCAGTTGCGAAGAAGCTGACAAACTGAGGCACTAGTAGTCACAATGTGTTAATTCATTCTGCAGATTCTGTCTGTCAGAGGAGCTCCTATTAGCCCATTCTTATTTTTCATGTGCTGTGGCTATAGCAGACCACATGACAATGTCCACTGGAATACACACTAATGTTCATTATAAAACAGTAACGTGGACTGAGCTATTGAACTATGTTAAACAAAATAGTTGCAGGCTATTTTCCTCTTCCTGTATTGAGTGCATATCGCATCATGGTCTCTATTCAACCACTCAGAATAAACCTCTCTAATGTAGTCACGCGACACATTTAAAACTGGGAGAATGAGACTGCTAGATAAAGATAATTCAAATTGATATCAGTTTCTTGTTGCAAATGATATGGCACAATGATATGTCATAATGATGTTTCATAATGATATGGCATAATGATGGTGACGTCTTGAGTGCTCTTTTGGCTGTCTCGGCTCGGAATGTTTATCATTGAGGCATGCATTCAAGCTCAGTCGTGTGCAGCTTGCTCTCCTCTTTATTGGGATAAAAAAAATTCACTAATAGATAAGCAGTTTTGTATCGTATCAGTGTTTTTACTCTTTACATGATTGTAAAGAATGATTTCATTCTGTAATATGGGTATATTTAGAATTTCATCTATACTATCAAAATACGAAAATAAATACATAAATGCATAAATAACCTTCTGTTTATTTCCAATGTTTGTTTGTTTATTTAAATGGAAAACAATCCCAGATTTTTTTTGTGTGTGGTCTCAGGCTTTTGGACCCCACTGTACATATCCTTATACTTTGCCTGGTTTGTAAAATCCAATAAAATGTGGATCATAAAAAAGAAAACTATAATCATAGCACAAGGTCAGTCATTATACAGAGATCCATAGATGTTGAGAGTTAAGTGCCTTGTTTAAGGGCCCAATAGTGGCAGTCTGACAGATCTATTTTTATAATTCACAATTTACCTGTCAGAGAATCTTCACCACTAATTTATCACTGGATATGAATAGCAGCACATCCTATACCTTTCTGGATAATAATGATATTTTATGAGCGCTTCCTTTAGATAAAAGGTTGTCAGTCAACCAAATGCAATAATTCTGAATGAACACTTTCTTTAAATGTCTTAACTATAACAGCCTTTGACATTCATAACATGTTATGATTCGTTCATAACGGACTGCAAACATTGTTATTATTATTATTTAGGAAATATACTGTATTACACTGCAGTGCATAGCACATATTCATAATGCACTATGAATTGTGAATATACTCCATAATAAGTAGTCTGAATAATACACTAAATTATGGTGAAGAAACCCAGTGCGTTATGTTTAGTCATACACATATGAAGACTGACTTATTCAGACATGCCTTCTGAATTGTACCAAAGATTTTATCCAACAAACAAAAAAAAATCAGATAAAATAAAATTCCTGAATGTAATTGAGTGGGAGGATTGGCTGGACAGGCACAATAGCTTTAACATGATAAGTCATCTATTGGATGTCATACGTGTGGATAAATATTAGCTTTTAAGATATCTCCAGGTATGTTTTTGTTCTCTTGTTTGAAATATGTTTCACTTATTATATATGCTTATTATATATTGTCAATAATCTGCAATCATGAATGATAAGTATAAAAATCGCTCTTACTTGACTTGATGAATGGAAAGACAAATTTGACTATATGTTTTTATCCATATAATGCAGTATAGAAGTGTAACCATATTTCATTCATTTATTCATTATATACACAGTGGTCTTCATACAACCAAAATAGTGACTCCTGTACTTGCCTTTATTCAATCAAGAATAATATTGACATATGATCATTTGGTACTTGTTAGATGGGATATACTTGGTGGACATACTTTAAATGCAAAATCAGATATGTCTCAGATACAGTATGTGATTACAACCAATGAAGTCACTAAGGTATGTAGTAAAATGTGTGTGTGTGTGTGTGTATATATATATATATATATATATATATATATATATATATATATATATATATATATATATATATATATATATATATATATATATATATATCTTATCCAGTCTAGTCTTCCTATCAATAGTAGTTCCCAGTTTTAAATTCAGTTACATCACCCTAGTTACCCTAAAGCGCAAAAGCAGCCATTGGGTGTCAGCAGAGACAAGCTCAGGTCGTCTTTCACGCCTCTGCTTATACATGCTCTTTGCACTTATCTGCCTGTTAACAAGCAACATGTTATCTCTGTTCCTCCACCATGAGGGCTGAGCTCACAGTTGCCATGGGTGATGTGGTTTTCACTCAACTGTTTGACGTCAGCCATAAAAGCAGAAGTGGGCGTTCCTTTTCACAGCAACAGAAGGAGGAACTCACCTTACAATGCAAACAAGCATTACAAGTGTCGGCTGCATGCCACAGACCAGGGGGTTGGGAGGCAAATTCTGTGGAAACGCATATTGAGGTACGTTTAACCTTAAGAAATTAGATAAGAGAATGTGTAAGCTGATGAATGAAAACTGCAGTTTGAAAAGTGCAGTTTTGGCTCTTGGCACTACCAAAAGAAGTGGAGAAAGTGAAAGCGCTACAGAAGTTGTGGTTGACAGGGGACATTTTGGGCTGTCAGTTATTCTGTGGGTTCCTTTTTTTCCACTGCAACTTTACCTTGACGGTTAATGAGTGACTAGGTCTCTTTTCTCAAACGTTTCAAAACAGGCCAGGGCAAGGTACGTAGAGACGAAGCAATAACTGAAGTGTTGAACAGTCTGGAAATATCAATTCGTTGTGTGAAGTGTAAAGTTTATTTGTTCAAACAACAAAGAACTTTGATATCAGGTTTAGAGAAGAAGTTTATCATATACTTACAGTATGTATTTACCTAAAATTGTTACTTTGTGAGTTGATCATACAGTGTAGTGCTAAAATCCGCATGTTACAAAAATGATCTTTTAACCACAGTTTTGAGATTGCCCCACGCAAAGCTACCACTGACTTTTTTTTTCCCCCAATAACAGCATGTTCTGAAGTGTTTTCCCCCCTCTTATACCTCAGCAACTTGCCATTAACAATTTTTAGTCATTAAAGAACGATTTTCTGTTTATAGTTATGTTTAATGTTGTGGAACAGCAGTGAAACAAGTTCCTGTTAACGCTTACATTAAGCAGCTGTAAACAGCTGTTTATAGCCTCATTTTTGAAGTCCAAAAGAAAATAAATGCAGCTTGTCATGTTACCGAGAAACCTCAAACCACAACTACCTCTGACCGTTACAAAGTACTGACACTGGAGACTCTTTCTAGAAATGCTTAACAAACATCACCCCAGAGAAAGCTGCTCCATATCAACGATTATATTTGTTTTAATCCATTTATGTGGTGTGTCCACCATAAATCCCTGTGAATGAGTTATTATTATAGAAACAACAACGTTTTAGAATCAGCACACTAATATAATCGTGAACTACTGTCAGAGCTTCTGTTCTAGAAAATTAACTAACAACATCTGACCAATCAGAATCAAGCACTGCAACAAGGCTATAGTATAAAGTATTATATTTTTGGAAAATGGCTGAATTATTAATCAGTTGTTCCACATTCAGAATAATGACTTGGTCCAGTATGTTTTCAATGAATTCTCTGAACACAACTGTAAAATTGTTTTGGTTAAAAGTATTTATGCTATTCAGCCTTCAGAATTTTCCAAAATAAGGGCGAAAAGTTATCCTTATACTACTTTGCAAAGGGAATGCAAGGTTTGTGGCAACATTATGAGTTCAAAATAACTACTTTGTGTATGTTAAATTTTATACTATTTTATTTCTGGCACATACCTACAGTGTATTAATGAATGGAATCATTGCTTCTCGATGGCTCTTTGTTTAAATCATTTGTCTGTAGATCATTTGAATCCTTATACATTCTAGGAATGAAGTTGCGTTTACGTAAGTTTAGACCATGAGTGCTATACAAGAGGGGAAAAAACATACCCTTGAAAGTGTAATGATTCCCATTTGAAATCAATAGAGAGAGACACCAAGTCAATTAGAGGTTTACTGCAGTTCTTACTGGCTTAATTTCTCTCTCGATTTGTGTGGGGGTGGTGGAAAGTGAGCCTGGCAGTGTGAGTGAGGGAAAGAATGCATCATCCACACCTGGCCATAATTCAGCACTAATTTTGTGTGACTAGGCTTTGGCACTATGCCTCACTGAATGCGTTTGATATGTATATCACCAGACACGAGGCTCGATCAAACAAGCACCTTGGGGGACACTGACTTATTGCAAAGGCTCAACATCATAATCAAAACATCCAACAAACCTCCCCAAAAATAGGCCAAGGTTGATAACGAGGCAGAAACCAGTGCTGATATGTAATATTGCAGCACAGTTGGCTTGTCTGTTACGCTTTTCCTTAAGGAATACAGTGGCGATGGGTGGTGTGTGGGGTGGGGGGAATGGGGGTTTAGAGTTGCTGCTCTAGACGTTCAGAAGACGTTCAGCCTCTTGCCAAGAGTTTGACTGACTTCGAGTTTGATAAACCTTATAACAGAGCAGGGCAGAGCAGATTCAAAGACAGGATTTATGTAAGACGAGGTCTTCAGCAGCAAAAGGGCAAAGTCTGTTTAAGATCTGCTCTCTGTTTGTACAGTACTGCTGTAAAGTCTTGAACGTCCCACTGGCTGGGGTCTTTTGATTATGTGCATTGTGGTTGTAAAAGTACTCAATATATTTTTTCTTCTTCTTAATTATTTGCAGTATAATCAACATTTATGGAAATAAGTGTGTGGGGAAAAAAACATTCACAAGTAAATGACAAGTAGCATTTAATCTCAGACTATTCATGTTCATTAGAGGAGGGGTTGTCAAATATTCTTTTTAGTACAGGGCACCCTTTAATTATACAACACATTTCATGGACTCTCTCAGCACAGATTTTATAAACATAATCCAACTATTCAAATAGTTTCAAATTAGATTCATTATTCAAATGTGCACAATCAAATTTTTTTTTTTTTTGGCTCTTTAGATCAATATAGCTTTTTTTTTATTTGTTTATTTATTTACTTTTTTATTATTATTATTCTTTTCCACCAACAGAACAATAATGAATGATAAATGAAATATTCTACCACTGTAAATGGACCCCCATTTTGAGAACCACTGCATTCGAGAGGGTATGAATTTCATGCTGAAACAGAAACATGGGGGTTAAACTTTGTACAACATTTCCCACCCACCATTTCCGTTTTGTCAGTTAGAATAAAGTGGCTATTTTTAACAAGAAAATATTGTACAGTCTTTCTCGACAAACACATATCGTAGCTATGGACATGAGAACATCCTCACTTGCCTCTCTTACTGCGCAGAACAACAGGATGGGTTAATTGTTAACATTCGAGCAGTAGGTTGTTAGAAGTTGGTTGCAGGAGCTTTAAAATACCTCGTCTCTATGTGTCTGCTTGTTTCAGTGCAAATGTTTCCTCTCTGCTTCCTCTAACTTTTACACTTAGCTGTGGGGGTCTTTGAGTCAGACTGATCAAGTTATGAACAGATGTACTGAACTCATTCAGTGATGTGAACAAGCAAAGGCAGGTTGTTAAAAGCTTGATGTACTGGATTGTGTTTTCCCCTGCTGAATACTTGAACACATATCACACATTTCACAGTATTTCCACATATGAAAACATAATCATTCAGATGACAGCATGTGGATTTTTAGTTTTGATAATAATTGTTCAGGTGCATTCTTTTGTCTCAGGTCACTGTAGTTCATTTGAAAAGCATTATTTCGTATAATAGTACTGAAAGAATATCAGGAAAGTAAAATAATCTATTTTATATTTTGTTAACAGTGTGTAAAAGACAAACAGTTTTCGTTTGTGGGTGAAATTGTGTAGTGAACAGCAGATTCTGGGGGATTTTTGGACTGACTGTCATTCATTTCACATCATTGGCATGTATGTTCAAACGAGAAGTATAGAAATATTGAAGGATTTATGTGCATCCGCTTGCATTTTACAAAAGATGTATTGTTTAAAGTAACTTGTTAAATAATCAGAAAATAGTTTTACTACATACTGCATTTAAAACAAACCAGAACGGTTCGAAAATGTTCCACATTAGAAGTAGGGATTTTACACTGTGGCAAGTGTATGCAATGTGAAAGCTCTTAGCGGTCATAATTGGAGTGCACGCTGCTATTTTAAAATGCTGAAAATGAAGATGTAGACTGCTGCTGCTTGCTGTTTTGAGTCAGTAATTCTCAGCTGTAACTGCGAAATATTGTAGTGTTTTGATGGCCAAATAAAAATTCTTAATATCCATCATCATCATCATTATCATCATATCATAATTTATTATTATTATTATTATTATTATTATTGTTGTAGTAGTAGTAGTAGAAGTGGTAGTAGTGATGTAGTAGTACATGGTAGTGGTAGTAGTAGTATCGATAGATAGATAGATAGATAGATAGATAGATAGATAGATGGATAGATAGATGGATCACTTTTTATTAATTCACTTTTCATAGTAGTGGTGTTAGTAGAGGTAGTACTAGTAGTAGTAGCAGTGGTAGTAAAAGTAGTGGTATTGGTAGTAGTAGTACTATCAGTAGTGGTAGCAGTGGTAGTAATAGACGTAGTGGGAGTAGTGCGAGTGGTAGTAGTATTGGTAGTAATAGTAGTGGTGGTGGTAGTAATAGTCGTAGTGGGAGTAGTGGGAGTGGTAGTAGTATTGGTAGTAATAGTAGTAGTAGGGGTAGTAATAGTCGCAGTGGGAGTAGTGGGAGTGGTAGTAGTATTGGTTGTAATAGTAGTAGTAGTGGTAGTAATAGTCGCAGTGGGAGTAGTGGGAGTGGTAGTAGTATTGGTAGTAATAGTAGTAGTAGGGGTAGTAATAGTCGCAGTGGGAGTAGTGGGAGTGGTAGTAGTATTGGTAGAAATAGTAGTAGTAGTGGTAGTAATAGTCGCAGTGGGAGTGGTAGTAGTATTGGTAGTAATAGTAGTAGTAGGGGTAGTAATAGTCGCAGTGGGAGTAGTGGGAGTGGTAGTAGTATTGGTAGTAATAGTAGTAGTAGTGGTAGTAATAGTCGCAGTGGGAGTAGTGGGAGTGGTAGTAGTATTGGTAGTAATAGTAGTAGTAGGGGTAGTAATAGTCGCAGTGGGAGTAGTGGGAGTGGTAGTAGTATTGGTAGAAATAGTAGTAGTAGTGGTAGTAATAGTCGCAGTGGGAGTGGTAGTAGTATTGGTAGTAATAGTAGTAGTAGGGGTAGTAATAGTCGCAGTGGGAGTAGTGGGAGTGGTAGTAGTATTGGTAGTAATAGTAGTAGTAGGGGTAGTAATAGTAGCAGTGGGAGTAGTGGGAGTGGTAGTAGTATTGGTAGTAGTAGTAGGGGTAGTAATAGTCGCAGTGGGAGTGGTAGTAGTATTGGTAGTAATAGTAGTAGTAGTGGTAGTAATAGTCGCAGTGGGAGTAGTGGGAGTGGTAGTAGTATTGGTAGTAATAGTAGTAGTAGTAGTAGTGGTAGTGGTGGTGGTAGTAATAGTCGTAGTGGGAGTGGTAGTAGTATTGGCAGTAATAGTAGTAGTAGTACTAGTGGTGGTGGTAGTAGATGCCAGCAAATGTTCTAATGTGTACCATACAGTACTATATCCTTAGTATACAACTTGTATTCCCTTAAAAGAATTGTGCCTATTAAGAGATTTAAAGACATTTCCATTAACTTTGCCCATTCTCCTTTTAGCTTTCCCTTAACGTCCCTGAAACAACGCAATGAATATGTTTCAAAGTCTATGAAATTAAGGAGAGTAGACTCTAGAATCTCCAGGAAAGCTGCTTATTAGAAGGTAGATCTACGTAGTTTGGACAGTGAGTTTTGACAGCCTCACGCCATGAGGCCTCTCACTCGGAGCACTCCCGCTTGTTTCGTTTCCTGCTATAGAGCAAGCAACAACCAAATATTTTCTGTTTGCGGATCTTCCAGAGAGCGAGCCAAAGAATACATATTTACACCACAGTCTACAATACACACAGACACAGGCGGGAGAACTATGGGAGAACAGAAACATAACCCTAGGGAGTTAAATGCCTTGGAGCTGGAGGCAGCTTCAGTAGTCCAGGTGTGCCTCGGTTGTCAAGGTGCTGTCACTATGCTTACGTCCTGTAACATGACACCGAATGAGGGAGCGGTAAGGTAAGGGGGGAGGGGGAAAATGTGTGTGTGAGAGAGAGAGAGAGACAGCGAGAGCGAGAGAGAGCGAGAATGATTTTCATAGGACAACAACTATGGAGTAGCTAGAAACAGGATTTTCAGGTAAAACCTAAAACATATACGGAGTCCCTGGTGTTTCCAAACCATACAAAGGTTAAACGACAGATTAGGGCCATTATGTACTGATCACATAGCTCCTGGTAAAGAATTACAATCTTGGCAAATGCGACAAAACCATCAATGAAGCTGTTGATTCTGCGGCAGGTAATGCTGCCATCTAATTAAATATCATTTGTTTATTTTACTGTAGTCAAAAAAGATTTTTGCACTAATTTTGCGTGCTAGGTATAGTTATTTCTGAACCTTTAGGATACTACTGTATAACCTAAGCATGTAAACTCAAGTTATTTTGATCATTCATTAGTGAGTGATGGATGTCATGGTTTGTAATAAGCGAAGTATGTAGTTCGGCTGGTTAAGCTGAGTAATATTTAGCATGAATAAAAAGCATGTGCTGATTGTACAATGTCAGGTGATGCTGGAGTATCTAGATTTGCATCATTCATGCATTATGTATAATACTTTTCTATGTTCTTATAAGTGAACAGTGCTTATTGGTTACTTATTAGACCATTAACACCTGCTATGTGAACATCTATTCAGTGTTGACTGTCCCTGGACTTTCTCATTCCATCCACAAAGGGTCTGTGCATCTAACATGATCACCAGAGCACCAAGCAAGGAGCCATATATTTTCAAAGGATTTAAGAGAACATATATATAGTATATATTTAGGGCTTTTGGTTTGTATTGGTTAGGGCTTTTCCACCATCATGCCTGCAGCTGCTGTTTTAACCCGCTCTTGCTTGCCGTGACGTCAACAGTACATTTCCTTCCTGTTTCTTGTGTGGTGTGTCTACAAAGAAAGATAAGGGAGCACAGCTAGAGCAGCCATGGAGGACGAGAGAAAAAGTTGTTTACAGAATGCTACAGAAGCACGGCTGTTGTAACGCGTTGGACGGAACGAAAAGCACCCCTAAGCTGTCATGTAATGCCTATTCTGAATTTTTGTCTGTTGATTTAATAGATATGGAGAAATCGGTGATGTACGACTGTTTACACTTACGAAATGTGCTGCTGCTCCTAAAGGTCTTAGATAATACCACTTGGCATGATGGCAGACATCAGACTCGGGTTATCTTTGGTAGAAGAACTAATTTGCAGGGTTCCTCTTTTGCAGATTCCCGGCTGCTTAACTACTGGAAACAGCAATGAAGTGAAACTTGTCCGTGCCTCTTTGGTTCTATTTGAACATGGATGTTCAAACATGTTGCCTTTTCATAGAGCTTGAAGTGTTCTCTAAATCAAACTAAAACTTTTTGGAACTGAAACCAACACCCTTAAGCCCGAAAAGGCCCACTGTGATGACTTCTTAGGCCTATTTTTGGTGTTCAACATGGCCGCTGTGGTTCAGCAGACCGAGGGCGCCTGGGATGGCGCAGTCAAACAAGAAGACGACTCTTTGCAGGTAGTATTTCGTTTTCTAGGTCTTACAATGCCGTAATAGTTGTGTATTAGTGAATAAGTGATGCTAAACTAGCTGTCTTCCACAGTAAAAGGGGGTTGAAAATGCTGAAAGCCCATTTCTATTGTCAATTATTCATGTGCTGCTTCACTGTGTGGGCAACATAATGAAAGCTGCCATGACCTTGATTCATTCAACCCACTTCTATTATGGAACAAGCTAATACTGATGACAGGGAGGGTATTCACTCATTGCTTTATGAAGATCTGTCTGACACTATTCATAAATTTTCTTCTTCTTTTCCCTCCTTTTTTCCCTCCAGTTGGCAGATCCATCCTCTTTCCCGGCCGTAATCGTGGAGCAAATGCCACATAGCCACCTGCTCAATTATTCGGGACTGACTTGTGACCAGCCATTAAGACTGGGTTTGGAGCAAGATACTGTTGATGACATGACACAACTGTCAGGTTGGAGCACATATCCTACTCAAGTTTCCTCAAAAATGTAAAGGGTCTTTTGTACCCTTTCTGATCAACTTTTCTGAGAGTAATATATGTGTGTATAGAATGAGGGGAAATAAGTATTCAGACAATTTTAAAGGGGTCATATGATGCTTTTTAATGTTTTCCTTTTCCTTTAGTGTGTATTGTATCTGTTTGTGCATGTTTAAGATCTGCAAAGTTACAAATAGTCTCCCACAAAGGGATTTATTCTATCTAAAAGAGAATACTGCTCCAGACCTGCCTAAAACGCCTCGATCCAAGTCCAGATATTACGTCCGCAAACATCTACATCACAATTTGAAATATTAGCATAATGCCTCCATAATTTTTTTGATTTTTAATTGATAAAAATTTTTAACGGTATTTTATATTGTCACTTCAGGACATGAAGTTGTTATAGTGAAGAAGACAAATTAAACATTTACAACATCGTATCTGAAAACTACGGAGTTACAAAATAAAAACTTTCTGCTCAAGTCGTGTTTGCAAAGTTGGTTCCGCAAAGTTGTGTTTGCAAAGTTGCTCGATCATCCGCATTTTCAGAATCTGACTCGGGCTTGAACTGATTCGGTAAAACCGATGACATTATTAACTGTGTTTATATTTCCTTTATAAGCCTTGGAAGCTCATGATTATGGTAAGGGGCGTTACATTTCCGATACACACTTGAGGTTACTGGCTAATCACAACACAAAGGGTCAGCTGGCCAATCAGAGCTCTCTGGGCTTTTCGGAAAGAGGGGCTTTGAAGAAACCGGAACTCAATCGGAGCGTTTCAGGCAGCCTGGGAATAGAGGTACTGCAATAATGTACAGTATGTAAAAAAAAAATGTGTTTTTGGACCATTAAAGCATGTTAACCTATTCTATTACACCCAATAAACAAAATAATGAACTTTTAAAATAGCATTTTAGGACCACTTTAATTAATTTAGTTCCAGCATATATGAAGCGCATATGTCCACTTCAAATTTACACATGGATTTTGTATTTATAAATATGAACAAAACAAATACATTTCTGAAGAGAATTTAATCTTATCAGCCAAGAAACTTAATCTGACATTGCAACAAGAGAACAACCCCAAATATACAGATAAAACGACTCAGGAAGGTCTACCATGGCCCTGCCAATCTCTGCCAATGGGAATTGAATCCCACTGAAAATTTATGGAGGATTTTGAAATTGTGAGCCCATCGGATTTATCCTCGTAACCTTGGAGAATTGAAAAAGATTTGCCAAGAGGAATAGGCTAAAACTGAATCACAATGCTGCACAAAACCCTAAGTATTTCTTAGTATACAGTAGATACCTCAAAGCTGTATTTACCAACAACAGTTTTGCAGCAAAGTACTGTTAATAATTTGTGGTGTCAGAATACTTTTTCCCCTATCAATGTAGTTTTTTAAACATAACTTTGTTTATGATTATAAATATATACTTGTGTTCATATTTATAAGCACTATATATAGTGAGAGAATCAGTGGATTTGGTATATAAACTTATACCACAGCTTTGCTGAACGCTCAGTTCTGGTTGATCAGAAATGGATAATTATGTTTTATAACAGCGGCTCTCACAGTAGTTCTGGTTTGAAAACAAATCACAGATTTATATTAATACATTATTGTTTCTATAGTAACAACTTACACAGTGACTTGTATGGCAGACACGCCACATAACCTAAGGCTAATAATAAATGGATAAAAAATGTGTTGTTCTTTAATAAAAAGTTTAAAAACTTATAACTGTTTATATGATGAAGCTGTCTATAAGGCAACTTTTTTTTTTTACATCTACGGAAAAAGTCTCTGGTGTCGACATTTTATAACAGTCAGTAAGTTTTCCACCTGAAACTCTTCAGGTCAGAGGGTTCCACTTTCCAGTTTCTTTGTAACACAACAAGCGGGAGTTTTTCCTTTTGTCTTATTAACTTAAAGAGAGAGAAAATAAAGATGCCTGTGAAGAAAAGACAGTTTATAGCTGCTAAGTAAGTGAGAACAACGAACTTGTCTTGCGGATGTTTTATATTAAATGTAACTGATAAAAGGTATGACTGATAATAACTGATATTCATAAACAAGTGTAATAGTTGGCAAATTGCTGTTGTTCCTGCTCATAATAAGAAACAAAACAATAGAAACCCTCATAGAATTTGTAATCATTTTAATGGTTAGAATGGGAATTGTATTGGTTTTAATGGAAACTGTAATGGTCCCTGTGGGTCTCTACTGGTAATTTGTTGCCTTCTATTGGTGGCATATTATATCTAGTGGATACCATTAAGGACCTATTTTAATAGGTAGCTGATGGTTTGTAATGGTATTTGTAGTATAAACCATTAGAATTTCTGTGATGGTTTCTATTGTTTCTATTTTTCCAGCAGGGGTGTAAGAGTAATAAAACACTCTATAGGAAAATAATGACCTTTGGAGTGGTAACGCATCACACACCCCCTTGCCGTTGACTATTTTCCTACAACAGCATGTTTTATTACTTTTACATGGTCTATAAGGCCTGGGGTCCATGAATAAGAGGGAGGTCTACGCTTAAAATGACACCGCACTGCGTTTTTATCGGGAAAACATCTTTATCAAATTTTATTTAAAATAAATATGTTTTTAATGTGAACTTTTTGCTCTTTGGGGCACATTTCATCCCATAACTACGACATAGTAAACAAACAGGCAGCCAGGCAGGTCGATTGTACTACGTCTGTGTAGCGCAATCCCAATCTGCAACCTAGTGCACTTCAACGGGCGTTCAAGCCATTAGGTCGTTCCCTAGATAGTGCACCTAAGTAGATAATGAGGAGTGTATTTGGGACACAGCTTCAAGCCCCACCCCGGGCCAAGTTCTCACGTGGACAGTCAACAAGGACGCAGCCTGGAGCATAACACTGACGTCGGCGCTGTTTCTCGACTACACACTGATTAGCCAACTGATAGAAAGCTCTTGAGTCGGAAAGTGGGAGAATGTAAGCGTTTACACAGGCGTCAAGCTGAAGTTTGGGGATTAGACCTCACGCCGAACGCACTGTGTGTGTGTTTTAGAAAAGTAAGTGTGTACACGTCAGAACGCGTAGTTTAGTGAGAACTGTGTGTTATGCTTGACTGCTAGCGGACTAACCCTCAACTCTTACAGTTTGTGAGCTGTAAAAAGTACTTTTATTGAGTGTAGTTGTCATTTAACTTCTTAAACAGCTCCTTACAGGCAACTTTTTGCTGTTAGTGCTAAAAAAAAGAAAAAAAGAAAAATGGTTAGCTGACGCTTATCTCAGCCTGGAAGCTCCTCGGTTTAACACACTGTAGTGTTTAGTGTGTGAGATGAAAATACAGGGCGGATTTGACAGAAGGGAAAGAGAGAGACTTGAGCTGTACATGCATAAAGGAAATTAAAGATAAAACAGAAGTTTATGATGTTGTTTTTTAATTATTATTATTATGATTATGATTTGTTTTTCAGTGGAAGCTTATCAGAGTGGTCATGAAGATGCCATGATGGAGAGTGCAGAAGCTGCTGAAGCCCTGATGAACATCGATTCCTCCACTTCTCTTTCACTGGATGAGAAGCAGATCCGTAAGTGTTTGCATTGTATGGAGGGACTGACTCTCAGCTTGTTTATGTTCCAAGTTATACACAGACTTACAGGTGTGATGGCAAGAAGAAGAAAGAAAGAAAGAAGGGAAAAAATACAATGTGTTGCAGCTCATCAGATCAGCGCCAGTGATGGATGGTGCATCCGTAGAAAGGGTTTGAGATTTTCACAATGAGCAGAAATTGACGCAAAATCAAGTAAACCAAGGGCGTAACCACGGTATGGACATTGGTGGGGGGGGGTCCAACGAACTCGGTGGGAGGATATGGAAGTGAATGTAATGTTAATGGTCAAAAACTGGAACTGACGTTAGCCTAGCGTACTTCGTGGGTGTGCAAATATCAAAAGTTAATTGATGTTCTTAAGAACAAACCAAGCCATGGTATGATGCCTTCTATACCTACTATTTAGGTATCTAGTTACTTACTGTCTGGAAAAAAAGCTTGTATGTTCTGCTGCACTTTTCTACACTTGGCTGCTGTCTCCATTTCTTACAGACTGAGCTGCTAAAATATATCAACGAACTTGCGTCGAGTATGGGCGCAACCAAGTGTACAATTGGATGGGGGGGGCACACACCTATTTGCCTTAACAAATGGAAATATATTAAAAAGGAATAGACATAAATAAATAGAATAGATGAAGAAAAGACAGATCCGTTGGCAGGGTTCATTAAATTGGGACATATAGAAAATATTTTGTACTGTATATCGGGGGGGGGGGGGGGCAGATTGGTATTTCCTCAAAATTGGGGGAGACATCCCCCCCCCCCCAAGAATGCGTGGTTACACCCATGCAGTAAACGCTGCGATATTCAGGGGAGTTTGCGTTTTTTTTTTTTTTAATTACCGCAGATTTAACGCAGACGTCATCACAACGCGTGTCGATTCACGTAGTGGTGAGAAGATTGGGAATCGATTGTATAAACAAGAAATTACATGGAATGTCTTCAAAGATCCCCAATAGAATCTGTTTTAAAACAACATTTGATCAAGTAGTGTTCACTAGACTTCGCATAGATCATTCGTACATTTCTGCTAAAAGGCAAAGACCCAACTCTCTGTATGTTCTGCAAGTCCCCATTTTCCATTAAACACATTTTATTGGACTGTCCTGCTTTTAATGCAAGTAGACAACATGTTTATGTAGTAAGCTCATTTGAGGACTCTTTTAGTAAGATTTTACCGGAAAAGGTTTTATAATTTTAATCATATGTAAATGTAAAACATCTTATCTGATCTTAAAGTGCTGCATTTTCCTTTCGTTTGCTTTCAGTTTTATTGTCTTGATGCAACGCTTATCGGTTTTGTAAGTCTGTTTTTGCCATGAAGATAGCCACGGATGCTGATATGGCATTAAAAGATGCACTATTACTAGATTCACGTGCATCGAACATGAGTACAGCTAAAAGGTCTCGTTTACCAACAAGCGCGAAAGACGTGCAAAACAGTTTCGTGCGATTGTACTTCTGCCAAATCGAGTCGTTTACTGCCCAAAAAAAAGCACAAAAAACTCCGCAAATTGCATCGCAAATTTTGAAAAACAATTCGGCTAAAATCAAGCGTGTTACAAATATTACCGTTTCATGCTATCATGGTATTATATGACCATTAAAAAAAAAGTGATGAAAATTTCACTTTGTACAAAAGTCTTGAAAAGTCTACATACACTATATGGCCAAAAGTATGTGGACACCTGATCATCACAACCATATGTGGTTCTTCGCAACTGTTGGCACAAAGTTGGAAGCACAAGATTGTATAAAATGTCTTTGTGTGCTGTAGCGTTAGAATTTCACTTAACTAGAGCTATGTGGCCCAAACCTGTTCAAGCATGACAGTGTGCACAAAGCGAGCACCATAATGACATGGTTCAGCAAGGTTGGCGTGAAATGATTTGAGTGGCCTACACAGAGCATTGACCTCAACCACACTGAACATCTTTGGGATGAACTGGAGTGCTGACTGCAGCCCAAGGTTTGGCCTTGAAATCCCCACAGCTACACAACAAAATCCAGAGGAAAGTCTTCCCAGAAGAGTGGAGGTTATTATAACAGCAATGGTGGGAATAAATCTGGAATGGGATGTTCCAAAAAAAAAAAGAGGTCATATGGGTGTGATGGTCAGGTGTCCACAAACTTTTGGTGAAATAGTGTATATAAAAATCCTAACGTGAACAAAAAATAAATAAATAAAACCTCTCTTATCCTCTTATGTTTTCATATTGACGTTTTTTTTTTTTTCCTGTAAAATCTATTACATTGTCTGGGTTTATCACATTGTTGTTACAGGCTGAAAGAGAGAATGGATGCACTGCAGGAGTTTAAGGTGGAGCAGTGTGCAGTGCTGCCTTGCTAAAAATAGATTGTTTCATTTAGTTCTGGTCAGAAGTGTCATGTTCATCTGTGTGTTTTTGATAGCCATCGTGTATGATAGTTACCGAACATGCTAAGAATGGCACCAGAAGTAGCAATGAAATGTTTACAGTAGCGAATTAGACCACGAAGGGGTTTTCGGTGCAATCCGCCTCCCCGTGTTGAGAAACGAAGGTTGCTGTAATATGATTTAGAGGGCGTCAGGATGGAAGAGGTTATGAAATCCAACCTAGATTTTTTTGTGAAGAACACCAGACACAAAAGGGATAACTCCCCTAGAGTAAGAAACTTGATAAAGACGGTACAAAATGAAGATGTAGATGGTAATGGATATAAATGAATGTTAATCAGTATTGTGCAAAAGTCAGCGCTGGGCAGTTACCTCAGTCATACACCATGACTAACTGTGAAAGCATAACAACTCTAGTCTTTCTCTTTTATTTTCCTAAATGGTCAGCTTGTCTTCTTTCTGAAACCATTGGCGTTTTTAAACGCTTTGCATGCCAAAATTATTGCATTATCATTCAGTCCCAACAGTCATCCTTCATTTATTTTTTTTCCCCCTCCGATCACATAGCTCAAATGTTTTTTTTGACGTCATCTCTGGTAGAGGGTAACCAGTTTTTAACGGACGGTGTTGTCGGACAGCAACAGTGGATCCACCTTCAAAAAGGATCTTTACCAGATGATAAACCAAAGGCTAAAAAGGGTAACTAATATAGCTAACACTTAATACAGTGAATATTAATATTGTATCGACTGTTATTCATGTATATTGGTACTTTTTGTGACTCTCAGGTAGAAGACCCAAACGACCACGGGCACATTCTCCAATGCCGGACATAACTATTAAGAAGAGCAAGGACAGCAAAGGTGAGAGGCTTTAAAAGAAATAAATAAAAAAATCTTTGTAATATTACTTTTTGAAGATGGCTCAACACATGACCATGATCATCCTCACTTATGTAGATTACATTTTACTTGCCTGCAGGAAATACATTGTACCTTTGGGAGTTTTTGATTGCTTTGCTGCAGGACAAGAACGCTTGTCCCAGATACATCAAGTGGACCAATTGGGAAAAGGGCATATTCAAGCTTGTGGACTCCAAGGCCGTGTCACAGTTATGGGGAAAACACAAAAACAAACCGGACATGAACTATGAAACAATGGGAAGAGCACTTCGGTAGGTTTTCTTGCAATGCTTCACTCTTTACTTGAATGAAAAACCATTGTTTAAAAAAAAGAAAAAAAAAAGAAGGTATTTATGATTTGTCTCATTGTCCCTTCTGACAGATACTACTATCAGCGTGGTATCCTGAATAAAGTCGAGGGTCAGAGACTGGTGTATCAGTTTGCAGTGATGCCAAAAAACATCGTCTACATAGGTGATGACAGTGACGGCCCTGGTGGCAATAATATCAACGTTTCAAACGAGGATGATGATGATCACTCCAGTGAGGCATCCATCAATGAACTAACATCTTTAAACTTCACCTCTCCCTCCCAATCAAAATTGCTCACTTCCAAAACACCTTCTATGAGTACCAAAGTTCGGAAGGCTGTGAATGGAGGCCAACGTAAGCCAGTTAACAACCCCATTGAGGTTACAGGAGCCACCAAACCAGCCCGTTCATTAGGTCTCATCCAGCAACAGCATCTACCCATTGTTTCTGCAGAGATGATTAAAACTCTTCAGAATGTCCAGTCCATTCAACCAGGCCAGCACGGGTCGGTTTTCCGCACGGCTCAGCTGTTAGAAAGTCTTCGTGTTAAGCAAGAGACCGTTGAGGTCAAGCAGGAGCCGCTGGAGGTTCAGCAGGATGGCCAGGCACCTCAGATCGTTACGCTCCAACTGGTACCTGTATCTTCCACTGAAGAGGGAATGGATGGATCTGTAACTTCTCCTCAGTTCATCATGCAAGCAATTCCAGAGACCATCCCAGAGGAGATGACCCTCGTAGTACAGAACGTCACCTTGGACAAGGCTACTTCTGATCCTTGCCAAGATTTTGTCAAGGAAAAGAGCGAAGAAGCCATCATCTCTAGTTCTGTGTCAAGTAGTGCCTCAGTAGTGACATTTGCTGGAGGGCAACAGTTGGTTTCTCAACCTTCTGGTACCGTTATCCGTTCTGTAGTCACTGCAACGGAACCAAAGATATCAGGTCAAATAAGTGACCCCGACCCCGGAGAGGTCTGTGAAGCTCCTGAAAACTCCCTTGACGTCCCACAAAGTCCAAGCTTGGATAAGAAGAACCTCTCGGAAATAAAGGTGGAGCCATTAAGTGTGGTCATCTTTAATGACTCATGGGTGGGTTACACTTCCAGCGCAACCACAGAGTCGTCAGACTAGACTGAAACCTCATTTTGTCTAATGCCATTAAGGCCTTACTCATCACATTCCTTTGGGACTTGCACATGCACTGGAATTCACAGGCACTCCTTTTTCTTTCTTTTTGCCTCTTGTTTTGTTTGCACCAGATTTGCCTTGCTATGCCATGCAAAGATTATTTTTAGGCGGATCACTGATTCTTATGCAGCTTATTCTGGCCTTAAATCCTATTTTCCTTACTTAAGTGCCCTAAATAATGTACTGCAATGTTGTTCCTCAGGGTTCTTCTCTGACACAACCAGTGATGTGTCGATAATGTCGCCATGAAATGGACGGCCAATTGCAGCCACTTTTTATCGTTCACAGGAGAGCTAGGCTCCCGGCTTAATGATAGCTCCTGGATGGTGATGGTCAAATGAATTAGTGATGCTGTACGTGATGCATATCTTCTTGGTAAAGAAGCATGAGTGCAGACATGTAGGTAACTGATTCATACCTGGATCAAATGTGTGACTTGGCTATAAATATTTAAAAAAAAAAAAAGATGCTGTATTTTTATTGACCAAATAAATTTTCTTGCTAAAAAGCTATATGTTTTAAAAGCTGATCATGTGCTGTTGACTGTATTGCTGTTAATGTTATTTGAGAAATATATTGTATGTGACCAAAAGGAACTGAAAATTCAGGTGTTGCATCAACGTGACAATCATTTCATGTTACTTTACTCACTAAATATGTATATTCTGTTCGAAAGAAGTTGCTAATGATGCACTGCAGCCTGGTTTGAGATGAATTCTATTGAGATGGAAAAGCAAGTACTGAGCTATAAACATTCCTTACCACAAGATGCTGCAGTTCATATTATTTGTATACATTTTAGGATCTGTCCAGGGCCTGCCTAACTTCATTTGGACTTGTGTTAAAATCATGTTTTCGGTTAAATGGAATTTGGGTCCAAAATGGAAATTTAAAATTTGGGGTTCACTATTTAGATTTCAAAAACAAGGAACTGGATCTGGAACTTTCTGGAAGCACATATGCATTTGGCCATGCACATGTCCAAACTTTTACGAGGTACTTAACACGGTGTCTTTTGTTCCATCCAAACGTTTGATTACAATGACTGCATGTTTAAAATACAATGACTGAATATGAAGCTGTATGCCTCCATCATTACCTACTAATACTGGGTCATCTCTTTTTGTATATGCCAGTTCTTTAATCTATAATCTTCCTTGTTTGTTTCTGTGTTACATGCTGTAGTACTGATAACTGTAACGAATGAATGTGACTCCCAATTTTTTTATTGCATTTTTTTTTTTTTATTGGAAAAGCCTGTACAATGCTCCTGGATATCAAAGCCATAATGTTGGTGTTTCTAATTAAATATCATTGAAAATGTCTACCATTTGCCTTAATATTTGATGAAACTCTTTTCTTTCAGTAGGATTTATTATTATTATTTTTTTAATCTGAATTTCTTGATGACCTCATTAAACAAACCTCAAGTACACCTTATGTTAGTTTTGGGGGGGTTTTTTTGTTATTGGCAAAGCCATAATGTTAATGTCTCTGGTGATATATTCATGGAAATATTCAATTTCATTAAGGGAATTATTTTCTATTCAGGAGGTTTTTAGGTTAAAAAAGATGAATAAAGATGACGATGGTGGATTTTACGCTCCTTTTATGATCACATTTGCTTACACAACTTAAACTAAATAAGGGATATTTTAAATAACAGGTTTTTAAATCTCAATGGCATCCAGTAATTAGTTGAAAATAAAAAGCATACCTTTACCACACCCTTCTTACAAATTTGAATGATAGCAATGTTAATTTGAAGCTGAAGGGCTGTTGACCCGTATACTCAAATCATTGGATAAATATTAACTCTTCCTGGGTTCTTGTCAGGTTTTGTGGAATAATTACTCATTTTCTTTGTACTTTTTAGAGTTGGACAAACTAAAGACTTGTCACAAGTTATTTTTTTTTTTGTTTCATTGTTCGTTTGTTTTTAAAGCTGGGTGCTGGGTTTACTTCTCAACCAGCATCATACTCAGCTACCAACTGCCAGGTTTCAAAAAATTCTTTTCAAAATGCTCGAAAGATGAACCGGCATACAGTGGATATAAAAAGTCAAAACACCCCTGTTAAAATTGTAGGTTTATGATGTAAAAAAAAAGAAAGAAAAAAGAAACAATTTCAGAGCTTTTTCTACCTTTATAACAACCAACAGAATTCAAGTCAAAAACAAATACAGGGGAAGAAAAAGGAATAAATAATAAATCCGAATAACCCAGTTGAATTGTGGCAGTCTGATAATAGATGTTACAGAGGTCACTTTTTGGAGCCATAATCAGTACATATATGTAATGACTTTTGAGCATTTAATTGAATTGATTTTGGAAACCAAACATAAAATATATCTTATATATTATTTTACTTGCAGGATTAGCCTGCACAATATAACATGAGTTCTATATTTTAGAGTGTTTCTAGCTGTACAGCCATGCTGAGGTTGTTATGAGTTGTGATGCATGCATGTGACCACAGGGCGTAACCAGTAAACCTTGCACTTGGTCTTGTGTACTTTTTCTCTTTGCCTTTCAATCTCGAGTTAGCCTGGTCTCTGTTTCCGAAAGTACTTCAGAAAGTATTTCTGACACCCAAATGCTTTCAGTTGTAGATGTCAGTGACAGGTAACTATGCAGCTTAAATTAAAATAGTGTCGTCCCCCCCCCCCAAAAAAAAACAAAAACAAAACAAAACAAAAAACAATAGCTCTACCATGATACCAAGATAATACCATAGTACACACCTCACATTTGCTGGGTTGATTTTTATATCACTATAATTTTATTGTCATATTGTCATATGAGTACTGAAATGATTTGCAGGTGGATAATATTTTATTTTATTTTATTTATGTAATAAAACAAACAACACTTGCAGGATTTGCATATATATACATTATATATATATATACACACACACACACATACACACACACACACACACACACATATATATATATATATATATATATATATATATATATATATATATATATATATATACACACACACACACACACACACACACACACATTTACTACTAAGAATATTCATACAGTTAAAAATCTGTGGTTTATATCAGAAGATGGCAACTTCCGGCTTCAGTCACACCAGCCTTTATTTTCTTTTATAAACCACAGATATGTATAAATAACTTTATTATCACGTCGTGCATTCATTTTCTCGGGAATATTCTCACAATTTGAGTGCAGCAGAAATACTCACACTGTTCCTAATATTTACACGGAGCTGCAGTGTATACTTTAGACGATATTTTCCACCCACCTGTATTCGGACAAACTCTTACTCCTGGGTTAGGACTTACCTAACGGCAGGCGCAGCTTAGCAGTACCCAGCGTTCTGCGCTATGATTGGCTTGTAGCGCATCTCCTCAGCAGTCAGCCAATCATAGCGCAAGAGGGCGGGGTTTACGGAATACCGGTAGGAGGAAATATTGCCTAGCACATCCAGAACTTTCTAGACGTAAAGCACGAGAACAGACAGGCGGGCTAATGGCAAGCGATAAGTGCGTGCTTCTGAAACTATAATGGTTTGTGTTAAAAAAAAAAAATAAATAAAATGCTTTAAAGGCCTGTTAGTGAAATAAATATTTTCTCGTTGCAGGAGTTTTACTGACCGCTTCATAGACGCGGACCCAACGCGAGCTCTTGAGGTAATGATAGAAGCTAACTGCTAGCTTTGGGGTGTTATTATTATAATTAGCTAACTCACTTAACAGTCCTGCAAACCCCTGACATCTACACATTCAACATGTGCTCACTGATAACAAACCCTGACGCTAATTTACTTTCTACGTAGCATAGTTTTGTTTTGTTTGTTTTTTTTAGCTACCTAGCTAGCTAAGCTAATATGAATAATATGAAAAGCTAAGTTAGTTTAGCACAACAGTGTAATAGATGATTACCATGGTAGTATGCTGTGTGTTTTAACACCCAACTGATTTCTGTAGTGAATTGATTGTAAGTGTAAAGCCTCTGTAATGTGAGAACAGCTTTATCTGCGTGAAGAGGCTGTCTATCTTCTGTACCCAGGGCAGTATTTACCTCCTGTTTGTTTACCTCCATCAGCATAACATCTGTATGAATGAATGATCACGGCTTGGAAAGCAATAATCTTCACCAAATAACAGTTCTAGGCGATTTAGCGCTTAACTACTGTGGATTCTTCATCTTCAGCTGTCTAACAGAGGCCCACAGCTTTTGTGCCAGAATAGATCGGTATATTAAACTATCAGTGATAACCTCTATATCTGGATTAGAACCACAGTCCTAGCTAAAGAGAACCAGCCCCACAGCACCATGCTGCCGCCACCATGTTTCACTGGGTTTTACCACTTTGCCATACCAGTTATCCTGCACAGGGTCGTGGGGCACGCGCCTATCCCACCGAACTGAGGGCTCAAAATGAGAGACACCCTGGATGCGGTGCCAACCCATTGCAGGCCACAATCATACACACGTTCACACAACCATTCACACACTATGGGCGATTTGAAAATTCAAATCAGCCTGCAATGCACGTCTTTGGACTGGGGGAAGAAACCGGAGTACCCATTCAGTATGGGCCAGTACTTTCCATATAATCCAGCACCTCTTCACCAAACAATGATTCTAGATGATTTTGCGGTTATCTACAACACCAATCCCAAAAAAGTAGGGATGCTGTGTAAATAAATGGAAATAAAAACAGAATGCAGTGATTTTTCAAATCTCATAAACCCATATGTTATTCACAATAAAATGTAGAAAACATATCAAATGTTTAAACTGAGTAAATGTACCATTTTAAGGCAAAAATAGGGTAATTTTGAATTTGATGGCCACATCACGTCCCAAAAGAGTTGGGACTTGGGCAACAAAAGGCCGGGTAAGTGTTACTTACTTTCTTATTTTATATACATTTTACACAACGTCCCAACTCTTCTGAATTGGGGTTATACCATGGCTTAGCTCTGGAATATTCCATGTACAGCACTGCTTCGTGGAGCTCACGTGGTCAGTGTGGTGCTGTTTTAATATTGGAAACTGCTGTAACAGTAAGCACTGGTTTCACTAATAACTATCTTGTACTACTAATTGGTCAAAGACACCTACATTGTACTTGCCATGTTATTTTTTTCATGTGCCTTGTATATACATACATATGCCCTCCATTTCTTATTTTGTTGCTTTAAGGTTATTTTATTTTCTTCCACCACCTCAACGTTGTTATTCTCGATTCTGATTGATCAGAAAGAATGCAATACTTTGGGGGAGTGCTGTAGTAGGAGAATAATCCACTATAAGGTGGTGTGATGCGCAATTTCCAAAAACAGCACGTCCTAAAGTTTTTTTTTTTCTTCAGTGATTTGCCTCTGATTGTGACTTTCCATTTTACTTTTAAACTAACTACACATTGTGCTTTTTAATCATTTATAGTTACTTATTATTTAATGTTCTAGAACATCAGCGAAAACAAACTAGCACCGGTTGTCACTTATTATACCACAGCATGGTTGGATTCTCGAATCTGATTGGTCAGGAGGTCCGCGTTATTTTCGCGTGACAGCACGGCTCGGACTCTAGCGTGAACTATAGGTTAATATTAATGTGCTCGTTCGAACGCATTATTGTTTCTATAGTAACGGCTCATACACAGGGTCTTGTACAGCAGACACTCCACATAATCTAAGACTAATACTGAACAGGTTTAAAAAGTGTGGGGTTGTTTAACAAAGTAAAATATATAATCTAGTCATTGATGTTGTGACCTTTTATATTATGAGACATTTATTTAACATTTATGGAAGGAGGCTGTGTTGTAAACTCTTTGTAACAGTCACAGTGCTTTGCAGAGTTTATCAGCATAGGAAAGTCTTCAATTTATGCGTACTACTTTCTCTGTAAAATGTTGAGATGTGCTTTTTGAGAGAGAGCGAGCGAGCAAGAGATTTGTTCAAGTGGAGAAAGCAAAAAGGAGATGCGGGTGAGGGGATGACTTTTATGTAATATAAGTGAGAACAGGAACTAACTTGCCTCTCGGACATTCCACAACATTAAATCAAACTATAAACCGTTAAAACGCACAACATGTGGTTCATTAATAAACATTGTAATTGTTGGTAAATCACTGTGTTTTAAGCAGAATAACACACTCCAGATCATGCGCTTATATGAAAAGAATATGCAGAGCAGGAAATCAGTCACTTACTGAAAAGTTTTAAGGAAAAAACTGCTCTCAAATTCTTTTTCAGAGTATCGGGTTGTGCTTAATTGCCATTAACAATAATGACAATTGATCATTGACTACGTTTACATGGACAGCAGTAATCTAATTATTGACCTTACTCTGAGTAAGATAATAATGTGATTAAGGTGTTTACATGAGTCGCTTTTAGAATACTCCTGTCATGTTCCCGTGTTACATGTTATAGAACATAATTAGATTAACAGCCCGCGTCATTACGTCACCGCGCCCCGACGTCCCTCCAGAATTTCACGTATCAACGTAGAGTTGGTCTTCGTTATGGTACCGTATACAGTTTTTGGTGTTTTTATTTAATTTTTTTACGAACGCTTTAAGTGCAGTTAATTATTTGTCGTGCTGTACGTGTTAATAGACAACTGCTTGAAGCCGTGTGCTGCGTCTCAAACCGCGTACTTACTGTCTATATAGTAGCCGAGATGCATGTATTTTTCCCCACTACAGGACTATAATAGGCAAGTATGCGGTGTGGGACGCAGCCGAACTCTCTTGTTCGCCGTAAAATGTTGAGCGCTGCCGTGTGAGATCGTGTCCTGTTGCAAAATGCGGTGAAAACTCCCACACGACGTTAATAATGTGATTAAGGTGTTTACATGTCTGTAATACACGTCCATAATGTGACTAAAACAGGAATACTCCACCTGTCTTAATTCGATTAGAGCTTAATTCGAGTATGACCTTAATTAGATTAAGCTAAGTAAAAATTGCTGTTTACATGGTAGTTTCTTAATCAAAGTATGGTCTTAATTGGTTTAAGAGTAGATTATTGTCCATGTAAACGCAGCTATTTATTGTTAATATTTATATACATGTGGTTGAAATCTTTTTTTTTTCTTTTTGGGAGACTCGAAGCATTGGTGAGTCATTTTGTTTTAACAACTTTACATTTTTAGGCTTTAGGAATGGGCATGAGTAGTTACTGTGGTACTGTTCGTCTTAGTGAAACTGATTATAGCTATAGGCTGCTGCAACACACACACACACACACACACACACACACACACACTCTTAGTATATCACCGGTATGTTTTATTCTCGTATAACCCTACGGAGTGTCATGTGTTATTCCTTACTTAGATAACACATGGTTAAAAAGTAGGATGTGACGTTCATTAATAAATTTTATATTGTAATCATTGTTGTGGTATAAGAGGAATAAAACACTTCGGAACATGGTGTTATGGGGGGGAAAAACTTCAGGGTGGTCACTAATTCTGATGTAACTCTGCTTCATTCCAGGCCACATCACACTACCCTGTCGTTGATTATTTTCCTATAACGACATGCCCTGTCGTGTTTTGTTCAGTCCCTCCAGGATTATTGTGATCGCAGAAATTAACGCAAAATCAAGCAAACTCCGCAATGTTCGAAGGAGTTTGCAATGATTTTTTTTTTCTTCGAAATTACATATTTGCATCACATGATGCGCTTTCAGCCAAAGTCCTCTTCGATTCACGTTCATCGAACACGAGTACAGCTAAACGGCCTCATTTACCACCAGATCCCACTGTGAAAGGCCGGGCAAAAGTATTTTGTGTAATTGCATTTTCACTAATTCAAGTAGTTTTCTGCAACAAAAGCACACAAAACTCCGCAAGTTGCATTGCAAATTTTGGGGGGGACACCAAAAACGCAAAAAAACACTCCCCGAAATCCTGTACAGATTGTTTATTCTTTAATTGAATCCTTGTCTTGTTTTGTATGTTCTTTCTGCTGTAACACTCCTGTGTCTTTCCTCAGTGTCTCTGTCTTCCTATCTACCTGTCTGTCCAATATTCCCTCTTCTTCTTCTTCTTCTTCTCCTTCTTCTTCTCCTTCTTCTTGCCATATTAGCCTCTGCATTATTGATATCTCAGAAGCCTGCCAAATGGAAATGTGTAATTTACCAAAATACATTTTTTATTTGCTCTGTGAGCATTCTGAAACAAGTTTTCTGTGGGTGTTTTGATTAAAATGCTGCATTGGCGTGTCAAAAAAAAAAAAAAAAACGCAATATAGGCCTATTGCCTGATATATCACAGTTTTAGTGTGTACTAATATAATTGCAGTGTGCTATTTTAGGCCATATCATGCAGGCCTACTATTTATCTGTCTGTCTAAACTTTTGAATGACAGTGAGTGAGTTAAATCATACTATTAACACAACTACAGGCTTACAAAACTAGCAAATTAAACCATTAATAACATTTCTTATTGTAGCAGCACCTGATCATTTATCATGTTTTCTTGTTTTTGTTAACAGGAGCTGAATGTGGCTTTAGGTGAGACGGCTAATAATGCAGAATGGCTGTGTCAGCGAGCATATGCGCACATCCTGCTCAAAGACTATAACAGTAAGTGTGTGTGTGTGTGTGTGTGTGTATCTTTTCATTATTATGTGGCTGTTTTATCGGTTCACTTATCTCATTCCTCCAGAATGACAGTAGGAGCTTCAAAGAGTTTTGAGTTGTTTTTTTTTTAAACCACGATGTGTGTTTGTCATCTTGTCTGTCCATTTATGGTTTGTGTGAAGGGTTGTCACAGTACCACAAAGTTGACTTTAATACTGACACTGATGATGGTATTGTAATGCCTCATTTCATGGTCAAAAGAAAAATGCTTGAAACCAACTTTGATCACACTGTCCATCACACTGTTTGTGTTTTACTTCTGTTGCTTGTTTTTAGGAATTCACATATGTAACTTAAAAAAAATAAGTCATGTGCTTACATGCTTACCAGGTTTACATTCTCACTGTGCTTTTTCTTGCGTTACTCTAGTGGTTATGTACCCAAACAACTGTTGAAGTATCCTTCCGTAGACTGGAGAGTAGATCTGTGTCGTCCTTTTTATGCTTGGGTTGAATGAGGGGAAGCACTTCTAATATTCAGGATGACAGCTGTGAAATATAACTAGCTTCTTGACTATGTCTAGATATGCTCCAAAAAGGAGTGAATCCACCACGCTCCCACAGTTGCATCAGAAAAAGGCACACTAAGACCGGCTTCTGCTGTATAACGATTCAGTATCTCTACACAGTATTACTCTGCCACAATATCCAATGATGTTTACTCCTATTATATTATATTATATCATATCATATTATATAGACCAGTATATTTTATGTTACCAGCCAACCTTTTAAACATTTTTGTGTAGGACCTCTACAGGGTAACATTGGAATGAACTAGTAAGAGTTATTGTTTAAAAACACACCAAAAGAGCAGTCTTTTTCCACCTTATAAAAACGAGAGATGAAGCTGGAATGATTTGCAGAGTTTTATTTAATTTTTTTTTTGAACTCTCTGATATTACTTGACACTGCCTGGAAGCCACGCCCTCTTTTTCCATCTCACATGTCGACTGTTGACCCAGGGCTCCGACACTTTCTGTAAATGGAGAATGTTTTGAGTTCATTAATATGAAATAAAATCTACCGATATTTGCTCGACTTGGCTAACAATCGGCAAGTTTATATTTAACATCGGTTAACTATCTATCTATTAGGGATTCCACTAAAAACATATTTGAAAATGGACAAAAATGTCACTTTCAGTTGGCCGAAAGAGGGGAAAAGGTGACGATTTTGACCTTAAAAGATTACAATGAAGTGTCAGTTTTAACACGAGTACAATAAACGGTGAAGTTAAAGTGATTAAGTGAGATTAGGATTGATTGATTTTATTTATGTATTTATTTATTTATGCCCATCATGCATCAGTCAGTGCTCAGACATGTTCAAACCCTTTGAGCAGCAGAATAACAGAAAATGTTGGCCATGTGGACATCAGACAACAGATTAGTAACAGGATTTTATCTGAAATTTATACTGTTTATTGAGCATTACAGTGGAATAGCCTAAAAATCCACCATCCAAAATTGAGTTTTTGCAATTGCTGCTGCGAGAAACCTGCACAGCTGATAATGTTATTACACCATCCTGTATGCTCGTTTAACCCTGAACGGGTAGAAATTCTCATTATCCTATTTTTTCTTAGTCTATCTGGATGTTTTTTTTTATTAAATTTTGTGGGTTTTTTTTTTTAAAGTGATAACTCACAAGCAGGGAAAAACAATATTGTACAAGCATACTGTAAATACTTCTGTAGCACCCCTTGTGACACGGTCACAATTCAGATCGTGCTTGTGATGGTGTATCTATTACACTGTGACACCGTTTAAAAAGCTAGAATGAATGAAATGGACCTTGTGTCAAAGTGTACTTATGTGGATTATGTGTTTTGCCATTCACCATTTTGTAGTCCTTTGTCACTGCATGTTGTACCTTGTCTTGGTTTGATAAAGTAACTGTGATCCCGCCAATTGTTGCCTTTTCCACCGCCAAGTGATCTGTGTTATACTTCACGCTGTATCTAGTTACCGTTCTTGCCCAGGCGCCATGCGACCCAAGCCGCGATATACAGATGGATCTAAAAATAGTGCGGACCACTGATTAGTCTAATGCAGTCCAATTAGTCAAATTGGCTGGTAGCACAACAGGTGGTGTGATTTGGAAGCATGTGCACATCATGTTACTGCAATGCATGAGACCACATTTGCTTTTGCAAAAGGTGCTAGGAAATAGGGTTTATTTTCTTCTTCCAACTTGAACGTACTTAGAAGGAAAAAACACACTAATAGCTCGGCTACGGACCTGCTTGTCCAAGGCTATCGGGCTACTGACATGTACACCCCTGATATTATTTGTATTTTATTTGCATATTCATTTAGGAGCAGTTGATGACGCTAAAAAAGCCCAGCAGCTTCAGCCTGGTATGTCACTTGCATTCCTGAGAACAGGGTGAGTTCCTACACAACATTATCACCCAATACTTTACGACTGTTTGTTAAAAACTGAATACCGATTGGTCAGTAACAGGCAGTTTTCAGTTGTAAACATTATTGTGTTCCACTCAGACTTTTAACATTGTAATTCCATTTTCATTTCAGACAAATTGTGATCTATTATTCACTTACATTTAAATACGAATTGGCATGTAATGTTCTATTGCCACATGCAGAAAGAACAGTAGCACTCCTATGCATTCATATGGCCTAAACAGCTAGAAGCTATGTACTCTGTTGTTGCAGGCTTGTTGGCCTGCTATAGTAACTTGATTATGTTTCATTAAATCTGCTCATATTTTATGTTTTCAGAATTGCAGAATATCATCTTGACAACATCAGTGCTGCACACCAGGCTTTCACAGCTGGAAAAGGACTTGAAGGTGAGTCAGTTTATGCTTGAAGGCAGCCAAAATACATTGTCAGTCACGATTATGGTATTGTGGTGCTGAATACATTTCGAATAGAAATTGTAATAAGAGTACGTTTAAGGTAGAGGTGTGGCCGGGACTGGTTTTAGTCCTGCTCCCGCAATAATTATTTGTATGGTGGAGGAATTACGTTTTCAGGTTGTGTGTCTGTCTGAGATTCTTATTACACTGTTGAATGGATCCAAACGGGGTCAAG
The DNA here is from genome assembly GCF_023375685.1 of Ictalurus furcatus. Taxonomy (NCBI): domain Eukaryota; kingdom Metazoa; phylum Chordata; class Actinopteri; order Siluriformes; family Ictaluridae; genus Ictalurus; species Ictalurus furcatus. The sequence goes on from NC_071280.1 coordinate 8,711,407, forward strand.
GTCAACTGTCTGAAATGGTTTTTCTTCAAGAGCTTCCTTTCTGTTTGAAGTATATACAGACTAGTAACATGAAGGACAAGACTTGTTGATGGCGGAGGTATTCCTGTCATTTGTTTTATACCTGCCCTCAGTATTTATTTATTTATTTAGTTAGTTAGTTAGTTAGTTATTTTTTTTTAATGAACTTAGTGGGTTCTCTTACCCAAAATATAAAAACCCGCCATGTCCTGTACACTCCCGTGTTAAGCAGTGTGGCCGTTTTTCCTCATGCAAGCTTCATATCTGACAATCTGCATGAAAGTAACATCTGTCTCCACTTTCTAATTTCTGTATGTTTGTTCCAATGAACACCTATAGTTTATATTTTTCACAGGTGCTAATGAAGACTTTCAAACATGGATCAAGTGTTGTGAAGAGAAAATGGCAAGTAAGTTTAGACTTATTAATTATTGGATTTCAGACATCTTAGACACTGATTTTGCTATACAATGCATCTGGGTTGTTTCCTCATTTTCGTGTATGTTTAATATTCTTATTATTATTACTAGTATAAGTATAAAAACGAACGCAGAGTTTAGCTCCACCGGCTAGTCTGACCATTTTCCTTGAAAAGCAACATATGAGGCAGCAGGGTTGAGTAAAACCTTGTGTATTTTTTTTTATATAAAACCTGTGTATATAACTTGTGTATATACACTGGAACACGTACACTGAAATGACACGTCTACAGTACACAGGACTACATAAAGTGCAAATTTACACAGTGTTTGACGAGTGCAAAATATTCAATAAATACACAGGACAGTGCATGTTAACTAGACAGGATAACAGGACAGTGTTGAATGGGGAAAAACCAGTGTAAACATTTGCCTGTAAACTACTGATTGTGGAGAGAAGTACAGTAGCAGTATCAAGTGAAAAGTTATAAGTTTCCCATACCAGCATTATAAAGTGCAGGTAATCATTGGTGGCTGTGTGATGGTGTGGTGTTCGGAAGGGTTTGACTAGTCCAGGTAAATGTTGGGAGATAGCAGTGTGTAGAGTTTTCCAACTGCATTAGGGAAGAAGCTGTAGTGGAGACTGGAGGTGGTGGTGGCACCTTGGAACCTCTGGTACTTCTTACCCGATTACAGGAGTATGCTAGCGTCCTTGCAGATGCTGCGTTTGTTCTAAGAATCGCACCAATGGTAGGTAGAGTGACTGAGACCCCAATGATCTCCTGAGCTGTTATTACTATTGGCTGTAGGGCGTGACTATGCAGTTCCATACCATTCAGTGAGACAGCTAGTCAGGATGCTCTTTATTAACAATGAACTAAGCTGGAGAAGGTAGTGTGATGCTCTGGGCGCACCTTGCCACACTGCAAAATTGTCCAGGAATGGTTTGAGAAACATGACAACGAGGTAAAGGCTCCAAATTCCCCCAGATCTCAATCCGATTGAGCATCTATGGCATGTGCTGGACAAACGAGACCGATCCATGGAGCCCCACCTCACAGCTTACAGGACTTAAAGGATCTGCTGCTAAACTTTTGGTGCCAGATCCCACAGTACACCTTCAGAGATCTTGTGGAGTCCGTACCTTCACGAAGCAGAACTGTTTTGGCAGCACAAGGGGGAACTACACAATATTAAGCAGGTGGTTTTAATGTTGTGGCTGATCTGTGTATATTTTTTTGAAACAGGAAATCAGAGGGGGAATTTATAGTAGTGTTCAAGAAGCACTGAAACTGCTGCTTATATTCTAGAAACTCAGCTGTAGCTTAGCAAACCGGCTAAATAATGTAGCCAGGAGTGTTTAGAACTTGTTTTTAACTGTGTAGTATTTTCACTGCAAATTTGCCCTTTGTGACTTTGTTGTATTTATCATGGAGCAGAGCTTACCAGCCACAGTGCCTCAGATTGCCATTGGGCCGTGGCTCATTTATTCGCTTGTAGCAGTTTTTTTCCTTCCTTTGGGCAGTCCTCATGAGGCTGTGAGGGCTTTGGGCTTCCTGAGGATTGAACACGAGGCAGTGAAATAAAAAAAGCAACGGTCTGGAAAAAAAAAACCCTTCTGGACAAGTTAGAAACACACTGACATGCATCAATATCTTAAAATTCTTGCTTGCTTGCTATGTCATACACTCATTAGCTGTGTGCATACTAGCTGAGCATCATAGCGAATAGACCATCAGTCAAGGCAGCCTGTGCTGTTTTTTGGAGTAAGGTCAGAGATATTTGAGCTAAGATCAAGATTTTGGAGGAGGAAAGATCAGACCCAGAACTCCAACCATCTTTTTAACACAAAAGGGAATAGCTTGTGGAAAACTGCATGAGCAAAACTACACAAATAATCTATATTGGATGTTAACTAGCTGCTGCTGTAAAGTTTGTTGAGCATTTGTTTGGACACACATTGGATGAGTGCACCAAAAGAATTTTTCTAGCATCATTTTTCTCAGAAATTATAAAATCTCAAATTAAAATATGAACATTTACAAAACTTTTTTTTTGTCATGGGTGTCACTGGTTCAATCCTGAGCTTGAGTGAATGTCTGTGTGAAGTAGAGCTGTAACAACTAATCGATAAAATCGATAATAATCGATTATGAAAGTCCTTGTCAACGAATCTCATTATCGATTAGTCGGTCTGCGCGGGGTGCGTTTACTCATTACATTACTTCTATTCCGAAAACACGCATCGGAGAGTAAATACTAAAGTTGTGTCCCATATGATGCAGTATGTACTCTACCGTCTAGTGTATGCATTTTAGAAAGGTAATATCGTCTGAAAAGGAACATGAGCGGGTTGTTTAATAACCGGAAGTATTAGCCATTTCCCAGTCGACGGCGCATGTCATACGCACGAAATATGACGCCGCTAACTTTAGCCTAATACCCAGAGTCACCGACAATGACTTTCTTCAGTTTACTGTTTGTCAACGTTACCTTTTATAAAAAGTAATGCATAAATATTATTATATAATATAAACTTTATTATTATATGCATTATTTTTATGGATGCACAAAAAGCACAGAATTAAACTACAGTGCTAAATGAATAATATATATTCTGGTGTGTGTGTTGTGTTCTTTTCACTCTTGTATAATTGGACAAACAGTTGTGTAAAGTTTGTCTTAGGATTATATTTGTAACACTTGGTTTGTGGATTTTATTTTAAATAAACAAAAAATGGTGCTGAAAGTTTGCCCCACCCCCTCCGATTAATCGAAAAAAAATAATGGGCCAACTATTCGGTTATGAAAATAATCGTTAGTTGCAGCCCTTGTGTGAAGTTTCTCTCTATGTTCTCCTTGTATATTTGCGGGTTTCCTGCAGATTCTCCAGTTTCATTCCACCGGCCTTCGCTAAATTGTTCTTCGGTGTGAATGAGTATGATGGCAAGTCCACCTTAACTCTGCCCAGAATAAAGCAGTTAATATCGATGGATAATTGAACGAGGAGGGCCCATATACTGTATGCCTGTATCAAATCACTTCTTTGATTTCATGAGCACTATTTTAATGATGATTATATTGTAGAAATGCAATATCTTTTTTTTTTTTTCTTCCCTGAGATGCAGTTGAAACAGACAACTGAAATTTGTCAATTGACAACTGAAAATGGATTTGCTTTCAGTGCGCGTTGTCTTTTTTTCTAATTGATTTAAACAAGGGTTTTTCCAATATTCTTATTTTTCAAAGGCTATAAACATCACAAACTTGTCTTTTGCTATATAGTAGAAATGCTACACTGCTCATCATGCAACAAATCTTTATCTCTTTACTAAAATATATTTATAAATATAAACTCTGAAATATCTTCAGAATTTGATGGTTGTCCTTCATTTCCAGTGCCATGTGTTTTGTTCAGATATGCTACTCATGATTAATTGCAATTATCTTTCCTTTTTTTTCTTTTTTTTGCACAGTGATCTAATGTACTTAACCCTGATATTCAGATATTTTTTAAAGCCTTGTAGATCTCTGAGAGCAGGATTGAACACAGCTGGCAAATAAACAGAATAAATATTAGTATGGATTCAGTGGCTGCTGTATCGTAATGACCCTTAGTTAAACGTGCATGTCAAAAGTGAGCTTATTGACCCAAGATCTCCATTAGCAGTTCGCTCACTCGCTCACTCGTACAATATTCCAAACAGGGGCTATTCTTAGACCCAGCATGCTGAAATGAATGCCCGAGGGTAACAAATAACTGTTAATGCACTGATGTACATGATAAACAACCCTGTTGAACTTGCCACCAGCAGAAGCTTGTGTGTGTGTGTTTAGAATAACACTGTGCAGTGCATGCTGGGAGCAGCATGGTTGTTTTTAAAAAGCAGCATCGCTCTTTGGCTCTTTTAGATGATTTAAGACTCGAGCAGCATGCTGTCCTTTGGCTGTCACTGTCAGTTCTCATGCAAAGTTCTCAAGTTATATTTCTAAGGGTTGAATTAGAAACTGTCACAAAAACCATTTGTTATTTAGCACTTTATCCTTTGCAGTAAGTTTTTACGGCGTGGAGTGTCTAGACTGATCAAGGCCGTCTTCCTCACTTCTGTATTGAAATGATGCTTTATTGTAGTGTTAGTCCTTTTATATTGTAAAGGACATTTACCATCTGTCTGCATTTATTTATTTATTTATTTTCTTTTTAACCCCCCCCTGGCAGCTTTTGGCTCTTCCACATAGAACAGAAATAGAGAGAACTCAAACCTAGAGATTTTTTTTCCTTCTCTTCGTATCTCTCCCCCTATTTTCCCCCTTCTTTTGAAATGCGACCTCATTTTAAGTGCCATTAATGCGCCGTCGGATGCTCGCGAGCTCCATCTCATACTGTTTATGAAAATCTTCAATAATTTATGAGACATAACAGCTTAATACTGGGGGAAAAAAGACCTCTTAGGCTCATATTTGCTTCCATAAAATTCACTTGGATTGGTAAACAGCTCTCAAACTATAGAATTATATCTAGTGAGTAAATATTTTAAAGTCTAAAGTTTGTTATAAAGAGACAGGTTATGCCTTAAAATTGTGAGTGAACTCTGTGGGCAAACTAGACCCAAAAATTTACATGAGTCTCTTTTACGTTCTGTGTTTCTAATTGTGTATGTACTTTAGTTCATCAAGCATAAGATATGGGAAATAGTTCTGGTTGAATACAGTATTTATTTGCATTCAGATGCAGTATGATGTGCCAGATGATGGAAGTTTTTATTTAGCATAAGTCATAAACTGACAGTTTACCTTACTGATGCTTTGTTCTTTCTGCTTCCGTGTAACAGCACAAGACCAAAATGGAACCTCAAATTTGGTATGCATTTAATTTTTTTTAAGCTGTCCCCATGTAAATACTACCTCCATTAATATTGCATCAGAGGCAAATGAATTACCCGAACATCAAAACTTAAATGACCTTAACAAAGAGATTGCAATTTATTTTATTTTTTTTAATCAGGGTTATGTCCATCATGGTGTCAGCTTTCAATTACTCACATTCTGCCCAGTAAATGGGAGAAAGTTCTTTTTTTGTTATGTGTTGAAAGCATGATCATGTTTTCTAATATGAATAGCAAACGAGTGTAGTATGAGCCCTCTGTACATGCAAATATAGCTTCCAGACATTTTTTTTTCCCCCCTCCCTAGGGAAATTGTCTGTATATTTGCCTATATATATTATTTTCCCCAGTTGGGGGCACTGTTGCTCCCTTTAAAGGAAACAACTCCAGGAGACATTAGATACAGCAGGTTATAAATGTTGTAGCTATTTTCTGGTGTATTTTAATTGATCTGTGACTTGTTTGTCTTTCCCTTTGGTTCGTGTGGAACGCACACATGCCTCAACATCAGCAGCAAACTGCAACTCCACATGTCAAGTAAGTGCAAGAGAATTACTGACTGATGCGTTGTAATACCACATAATGCTCTGTAACAGCTTGAACCACAGTCCCAGTGTCGAGTGAATATTTTGTGTGAGCTTTGAATAAATGGCTGTTGTGATCATTTGGCTATTATATTGGTACTATAACTGTAGTCGTTAGTATTAGGTTGCTCAACTTTCCTTCTTGTCCCCTCAGACGTGACTGGTACCAGACAGAATCTCAAGTTACTGTCACACTAATGGTCAAAAATGTCAAGAAGGAAGAAGTTCACATCACATTTAAGGAGAAGGAGGTAACAACTAAGTTCTTTCTAAGCTTTGCTTTAACAAGAGGTATTCAGTCATCAGATAACCTTTGAAGTACAATAACGTCATTACTGTTAATAGTGATACTGAAGTAGTATCATTATCTTTTCCAGGTTTTTTTTCCCCTAATAATGAAGTTTAGATGTTTTCGAAGTGCAAGATTTAATCTAATCATTTTTACTAAAGCACAGATGTTCAGTCTATTATTTTGAATTACAGAAAGTTGAACAGGCATATCACATGTTTTCACAGTCGCTAACATGCCACCTTACACAGCGATAAACAACTGCTCATGTCCTTTTACAAAGCGATCAGATTAAAAGAGAGACGAGTGGGAGGGGGGGTCTCTACAGGGCCCCTCTTTCTCTTCCTCCGTTTATCTTATCCCTTTCTCCCCAATAAAAAGGAAAAATCAAAGTTTCACCCGTTGTTTGATGTGGATCCTATAAATTAATTACGGATAATGTGAGTATAGTGTAATAATTTGGTTGCAAACGAGTTGGAGACTAGATAAAATATGAATGCGGTGCTATCAGGGGAACCTGCCTGCGGGCTGTTTTCGCGGCTCCCGCCGGGATATACCAGCAGTCTGCGCGGCATTAATGAGGAGGTCTTGCCAGCTCAAAGCATCATCCTCTAAAGCACACAAACTCCGAATATGTGTGGGGAGTGGAGGATGAGGAGAGAAAGAGAGTAGAAGAGAGGAGAGGAGGCGTGATCGGGAGACTTGGAGTTGAAGCAAGCCTCAAAGCTAAGCCTTAGGAGAAGTTTCAAGGCTGGGGGCTTCCATCTCATCCTGCTTTGTTTCCAATGTGTGATGCACTCCAGGGCATCAAACATACCCCCTGGCTTCTCCCTCACCACACCTGCAGCGATGCCTTAGTACAACAAAGTTTTGTTCATCTACATATTTTTTCAGAACTGTAATCTAATCGACAATAGAATCTCTGGTTAGCAAAGGACTGTTAATATTTTTTATGGGTTGGCTGGAATTAACCACATTCACGTTCATATTAAGTTCTCAGCCTGCCTTGTTTCTGTTAGAATACTAATTTTCACGTTATTGACCCGCATCAGCTAACTAATGTATTTAAACTCTACACGATGTAGACCGGCCTGACAAAATGAAACCAAAATGTGACCTTTGTTGTTTTTTTTTTGTTTTTTTTTTTTGTTGTTTTTGTTTTTTTGCCCTCCACAGTTGAAAGCAATGCTGAAACTTCCATCTGGTGAGGATTACTGCCTAAATATCCACCTTCTACACCCTGTGGTTCCTGAGCAGAGCACATACAAGATCTTCTCCACCAAGGTACATCATAAACCTTTTTCATTTTTCGATATAAAATATAAAATTTATTATAGTGTTAGACTGTAAATTTCGGCTAAACAATGGAATTCTGAAATGTAGAGCTGCAACAACATATCAGTATTATTGATAAAGTATAGTCAATCTTGTTATTCCATTTTATTAGTTGGCTTAGCAGTGCTTCCAATCAACGTCGCTTAATTGAAATCGGGGGGAAATGCAGATGGCGGATGCTGTAATGCAGCGTCATGAACTACGAGCCAAGTTATAAGATATAGCATGTCATTGTCTGCTTTTCTGCCAGTTCTGTTTTAAGTTTAGGGGATGAAGAGATGTGCAGTATTTTGAAATCCTTCGTCTAGCGTTCATTACCATGGCTGTAATACGACTAGGCCAGTGTTAGCCGTTGGCAGAAAACACAGTTGCTTGTGCATGCTGATGAGTAGGATTTCTCACAACTAATTTGGGAGGTCTGTAGCTGATGGCAGACAGAGATTTGTAAAGCTGTCCTCCCGAGTCTCTCTTTCATACCCGTGTACCGCAGTTAAATGAGAGAACATTGTGTAAGAACTTCTTTTTTATTGATTTATTTTGTAGAATCAGATGAGTAGGGGATTGCTGCAGTATTTTCCTTGTGGTATCCGTATTATGGACAACTCCTGTGTAATATCACTCCTGAGCACGCAGAGAGCTTGGGATTCTCCTAAAGCTGTGCATGTGCAATGTCACTTGTCCTGACTGCTCAGTAGCCTGAGCGTTTGGTTATATATTGGGTAAAACATCAAATGTTTCGAATACAATATCATGTAACGATGAATATAATTTACATAAAAGATCATATTTAATGTTAATTTGTGACAGACTAATAATTTTTCTTTGCTGGATTAATTGAACTCCGATTGATCCAATAATTAATTAATTAATTAATTAATTTAACGACCATAAAAAGAAACCGACCTACTTCCCGTTGATGTTCTCAAAACAGACATTTTCCATTTTAATGCATTTAATATGTACATTTTAGTGGTGTGAAGCATCTGAATGCTGTAACTATAGTTCATACTTCCGAATCCCACAGACTGCTGCGATACACACGTCGGCCGAGGTGCGATCTAGTTGACGGTAGAATCGGTGTGATCTATATGCTCCAGTCACGATTCGATTCAGGATACAGTTTGACTCAATTCACGATACGATTCCCAGGAAATTTTAGTGAAATTTAAATGAAGAAAAATGATGATTGAAAAGACTTCTTTATTTTCATATTTATTACTATTATTTTTATTTTTTTTAAACAAAATGTATTATAGGTTCACCATATCTTTAAAATACATAAATACATTTATATATTCCCCTGCAGTGTTTGTCCCCAGGCTTTAAAAGTTTAAAAGCTATAGAAGAGCTCTTTTTAACCATTCTAACGTGGTCATCTATCCGTATAACGAATACTTGCGTGTTGGTCGCTGCAATCCAGAGCTATCAGGCCATCTGTCACTTCACGAGTGCAAATGATTCCCAGTAACGGCACAGGCTCTCCACAAAAGAATGTGATGAAGTGACCAGCATGCTCACTACAAATTTTAACTCTGTGGGCTGCACAGATTAGAACCTCCGGTGTTCAAACAGTGACACCGCATGAGATATAATTAATTGAATGCGGAGATCACAAGTTAGCACAATGCAAATCATCACATTTTCGCATTGTGATGCATCGTGTCATAATGTATTGTTACTATTGGTGGGCGATATGGACTATATCACAAAATTTCCTGGTATTTATTTCGATAACGATGTCAGTGACGATATAAATATAGTACCGTTCACCACTGTGATAGCTGTGATTTTAAAATTTTCTGTAACCGAACCAGTTCCAGATTGTAGAGGTGCAGCAGCTCCTCGTTTAGCGATGAGCTCCTCCTCATTCACGTCCGCCTTCTGCCGTAATTGTTTTCGCTCTGCACGTGAGCTGCGAATGGGTTGCAGACCGTCGCACACAGAGATACCTCATTCACTAGGCTTTATCGTTATTATCGCGGGAACACTAATTCTTATTGTGGGGAGAAGTTCTACCGTTATATCGCAAACGATAAGATCCGTAATCGTTACAACGCTGTGGTAGAATGATTTTTGCTAGACAGGTAAATTAGCATCGCATGGGTGACAAACGATCTTGTCTGAATCAAGAACATTGAAACACTGACAAAACCTAGCAAAATCCAGCACAAAGCTGTTCTATAACTCTCCAGTGTACTACATGACAATGCTAGCCGAACTTACTTAATATCTTCAGTAATGGTAATATCCTGCATTTGCCAGTAGCTTACTGACTTTGCCATCTTGATTTGACGTCAGTTGTTTTTCTTTTGGTTTCCTAATCAGGGGTTGGAAATGACGAGTGGCTTTCCTTTAGTCTATATTAATTCACTAAACCAGCGAACCTACTCACTATATTTACTTACATTGTGCACTACCACTTTTTAGCCTAGCCTGTTTGTGGACAACCAAAACATGGGATTAGGCAGTGCATTTCAGCCTTTTTGCCTGGTGGGCTAGCTAATAAATTTAGGATTTGTCCACTGCTGTATCTTATTTATTCTATAATATGCCTCTTGTCAGTAGAAACACATTATTGATGGGTAATGTAACAGATTTCACTTATAAATGTCAGGCACGTGTGTGTGTGTGCGTTGTTGCCTGTGTAAACCAGTTTTAATAGATTTTTAGCTTGATTTATGACGAACGATTAAGTTAAAAGGTTTTTCAGTGTGGTCAGGCTCAAAACTTCCGTGTAGGTGCACATCTCCTTGCACTCTGTGCACTAACCTTGAACAAGAAATGCAAACGCTCGCTGTGAAATAGACACTTGGCATGCAGATAGACGCTCCTATATTCTATCCTATATTTTAGGAGAAGCCAAAATAACACTTGAAGGATGCTTGCTTCTAAAAATGGACAGTAACGTGGATAATGTGCTTTTCCAGGCGCACACTTGCACTCCAAAAAAAAATACATTGCAAAAATGTGTATATAGAGTTTGTACTACTTTTTTTTTTTTTCTTTTTGTAAACTAAATTAGCGACCGAAACCTTGATGGATATTTATTGTCCTTGTTTTGGACTTGGTATCAAACAGGCAGCCATTGTTGTTGACTAGCCTTTGAATTTCTAGCCTCTGTAGAACAAACACATTGCAAAGACTGGTAAATGGCAAGTAAATGATTGTTTTGGTGAGAGCGCACACACACACACGCTTGTTAAATATGTGTCTCTGAGAAATGCCCCATCAGATTCACCTCATTTCCACCCTGAACCTTGTGCCATGGCAACGGTGGAAAGCAGTGCATACCACAGATGCCTGTATAGGCTAGTGTAACAAGGGCCCTGTTTAAATGGGACGAAGAGCAGAGGGAGGTGCAAACCTCTCTCTCACACACACTCACTCTCTCTCTCTCTCTCTCTCTCTCTGTCTCTCACACACACACCGCTCGTGGACGCTGGACCTGAACCTTCACAAAGCCCCACTTGTCCATGGGTCTGCCTGGCCCCTCTGGAGCACCTGGTTTTAGCAAACATGCTGGCATGGTGCATTGCTCAGCACTAACCCACTATCATCAAACATGGCACATGCTGTGAATCCAAACCTTCTTTCCTCCTTCATTGTAATGCAGTTACACCAAAGCTGTTCAACTGCTCTAGATTTTTTGCCACACGGTTGCTTTTTCAGATCCTGTATTGTGTTCAGTGTTTTTATTTGAACACTTAAAACATGAACAGCAAGCAATCTCTAGTCTTTAAAAGTGCATGACTCTGTATATTCAAAATGCAGTTTGTGACTTGTGACCTTGAAATTTTCTATAGTTTTTTTTTTTCCTAGGTTTGCACTTGTGTAGATTTCAGTGCACCACCAGAGCCTGCAGACCAAACTGACTGACTCAGCTGCAGACTCGCGCAGTTGTCAGACCTCTAATGACTGACCCACACATCGTTATTTTTACAAGTCTGTTTGCTTAATGATGCGGTGTCCACAAATTAATTAGCTTGACTCAGGAAACCTTTTTGTTTCAGCAAACCGGCCTGATTAGCATATATACAATAAATGTTTAGAGCAGTACATGTAAGTGATTATTATTATTATTATAGTGACTATAATGTAAGTGTAAAATGTATTTATCGAAGGAATTTATAGGAATATATTATTCTCATGCTCTTGAATATCCCAGAAGCAATAAATATAAATTGCTGGGTATCTGCTTCAGTGTGCCTGACTTTGCTACCGATCAAGATTTTGTTGGCAGTGAACAGTAAATTATTTGCATTGTGTGTATCAGCTGTGTAATTAGTCCTTGATCTAAGTCAGTGGTTCTCTAGGGCTCAGGAACTTGAAAATGGATGGAAGCCCTAGGCTCTTGAAGCAAAAGCTTTTTTATTTTTTTATTTTTAATAAAGCGCCTTGGGGTCGGTTTTCACTTTCAGTCGAACATGATCTCAAATGAAATGTCAACATGGAATTCTGAGTTGGCAAATAGGATTTTTTTTTTTCGTCTGTGAAAAACAGCGTGCCTAAGGCATCTCAAGTAGGAGGTGAATTAGAATGTCAAAAGTTGGACTTTTGTACTTAATCTTGTTAATGCAAGCATTCTCTTAGTGCATGACATTTTTTCATGTGTTTTTATGCAAGTGTGTTTCTTCCCCCTCGGTGCTGTTTTCTTCACATACTTTAAATAAGTTGCGCTTACTTGACTGTCTTAACCCCTCAAAAGTCCATTTTCAGCTCTGTTTGTATAGCGCTTTTAACAATGGACATTGTCCCAAAGCAGCTTTACAGAAATATATCATTTCAGGATATAGATATAAAATGTGTGAATTTATCCCTAATGAGCGAGCCAGAGGTGACGGTGAGGAAAAACTCCCTGAGACGCTATGAGGAAGAAACCTTGAGAGGAGCCAGACTCGAAAGGAAACCCGTCCTCATCTGGGTGACACGAGAGAGTGGGATTTTATAAATAAATAAATCCCTTATACAAATGTGCTAATGTTACATGGTCAAATAGTGCGATTGTGTAACCAGGAAATTCATTACAGTTTTTACATGAAGACTGTTTTGTCGAACTTATTCATCAGTGAGAGGTGTCTGACCTTGCTTGCTATACCAGGATGACTAGGAACCAATTACCAACCACTTTAATGGACAGAATGGATGGATGAGGAAGGAATGGAAAGGCAAAGGGCATGATCTGAAGCACTGCTGTCGTTGCGAATCATTTCCCTTGCAAACAAATAATCAGATCCACCCCCTTTTAATTTCCAGGTCTGTCTCTGTTGGGTTATTTATTTATTTTTAATGAGATGTCTTAGAATCCACAGCTATACGTCAGTGTCTTGTACATTGACACTTTGTACCCCCCCAACCTCCTTTTGGATATTTTGGGTGGTGTGAGTTTAAGAAACTCAGGATATGTGACATGCCAGGGATGGCCGCCGGTTGCTCTAATGGCTGTGATGATGACAGGCAGGCGGTTTTTAGGTAGCATGGTGGGATTTTTTTTTATATTTTTTTCCTGCCACCCCTCAGGGTCCTAATGGCACTGTCAGGCAGCTTCGCTGATGCCCGTCAGGATTCTCAGCGGTTGTGCAGTGCCTGTCACCTCCCTTTACACCCAGCCCCAGCAGACATGGGAAGGAGATTAATGTTGCATACCCCAAGAAGGAGTGAAGGTGAAAAAAAAAAAAAAAATGAGCCAGTCTTCACAAGTCACCATCTATGGCAGTGCTGGTAACTGCTCAAAGCTGCAAAAAGCAGGAGAGGTGTAAAAATGTTCACCTGCTGTTCAGAGGGCAACCCCTCCCCCCTTTTCAATTTCTTTGTTTCACTGAGGATCCATCTTTGTTTTGTGCATTTTCTTTTCTTTTCTTTTTTGCTTCATACTTTCACACGTTCTTACTTGACTGTTTCACCATGCCAGAGGTTTTAATTTACAGCTTGATTGCCTCCCCCTAAATCACTATTTAAGACACTTTGATGCTCTAGCTGCACCATTGGAACCGATTTTAATTTAGTTCCATTTATATTTCTGTTCCTGGTCTTAAAGGATGCTTGGTGATAATGAAGCTCTGTTATAAGAGAATATATTGACCAAGCAATTTCAACTGGGAAATTGCTTAGAATAAAATAAGTGCTTATCAGAAGTTTGTCTTTTTTTTTTCTTTAAGCATTTTATGAATCCAAACAACTACCATACTCTAGCCTCCCCATTTCCGATTTCCAACTGTCTGCACCAAATGTCCAGCTAACCTTCATGAAAACATTCCCTATTATGTCTGCACACATGGTTTTCCACTCAGTATGCGTCTTGCTTTTGTAAGCTCATTGGCGATTTAGTGGTGCACAGCTCTGTTGTGCTCCACTGCTTCTGAGGAATGCGCTCCTATTAGAATGCCCATTGTGTCTGTGAAGGTTTACAGGTATCCCGATCATTTTACATGCCTAGGCAACAAGTCAAGGTGACTGGATTTGACAATGGCTCATTGTCTGTTTTTTGCTCTACCTCCCTCAGGTTGAGATAAAAATGAAGAAGACAGAAGGCATCCGGTGGGAGAAGCTGGAAGGCGAAAGCATCCTTCCAAACTTGAAGCACTTTTCTCCCTCTCCGAGTCAGTATCAAGAAGCACATATCTCCTCCTCAGAAATAAAGTCAGCCTGACAATTCCCCGCTCTCAATTTCTGCTTTTCTCTGTTATTCTGTTCTCATTTCAGACCAATACCCATCATCCTCCCACTACACCCGCAACTGGGACAAGTTGGTGGGTGATATTAAGGAGGAAGAGAAGACTGAGAAGCTCGAAGGAGATGCAGCACTGAACAAGCTGTTCCAGCAGATCTACTCTGATGGCTCAGATGAGGTCAAGAAGGCCATGAACAAGTCCTTTGTAAGTATTGGCTTGGAATACAAGCAACCTTTCATTGTTTTGCAGTAACATTCAAACATTATTAAGCATAAGGCGTTAGAACAACACTGTCTCGGTACACATCACAAACTATCCCGAATCTACAGCATGCTTAAGTTATACAAGATCTCTCAAGATTGCCAACATACGATTTAGGTTTATTTTCAGGACTTGACGAATCATAAATTCATTAACTAGCCCACTGAGCAACTGAAAGCTCCAATGCTTGTTTGTGTTGCCCAGAAACCTAATTAAGAAGGTTAAAAATTAGTAGCTAACGTGTTTTAACTCAGAAGGTTTGAACAGCTAGTTAGACTGGTTAGGAAGATGAGTGAGTACTGAAATTCACAGGGAATCCTGATCTAGCACTTTGAGTAATTGTGGGTTCTGTCATTGTATCACATGTAAAATATACTATAAGAATCTCACTAGTGTCTTAATTTTTGCTAGTCACAAAGGTGTGTTGTGCCACTGTTAGTTGTATGCTACAGTATTTGTTTTTAGTATTTCCACATGCCGGATGCTAAAACTAGTAATGTTTAACCTGCATGCAAATTAAACTTGTTTTTGTTAAGTTTATAGGAAGGTGTTTTTTTTTTTCTTCTTCTTCTTCTTTATTTGGTTTCTGGATGGAAAGGAAAGAGAGAAGGAAAACACTCTAGTTATAGGTTCAGCGAGCTGCTGATGCCGACTTGTCTGCTGGGCAACTAGGAATAAAAAATAAAAATAATAGACCTGACACAATCTGCTTGTTCTGTGCACTCAGCCTTGGTAAGGGTAAGACTTTCATAAAATGTAGGCCTCACCTTATTTTATTCATAATGAAAAATAAAACACAGACACATCCAAGTAATTTAACAATCCACTTAGGATCTACTTTTTCGTAAAAGGTAATATCTGAAAGGAATAAACGAACTTTCTCTCACTTAGAGTAGATCAGTTACCACCGGTCATGTCACTTCAAACAGTACCATTTGTTGTATCAGATTTTTTTTTTTTCCCCCATTTTAACTGCCGATTATTTTTCTTTCCATATTTACTCGTGTAGTGCTTAATCGTTTATAGAAGTACGTTATTTTACATTCTTGTAGCTGTTACACATTTCATTTAACTGTTTTGAGCCATTGCTGTTTTGTGTACCTAGTTCATTCTTCAAAAATATTGTCATCTTTCTCTAACTGGTGAGATGTGGAATGACGAGCTGAGAGACATTTGGTCCTCCAGACCAAAATATTTAAGATTTAAGATTAATATGATGAGTAGTTTTTTTTTATCTCTGGGGAAATATTGCTTAGCTTGCTCTAGGGGGGGGGGAAAGAAAATTCATTTTTATGCTCTGATTTTATCACTCTTTCTTTCTAACTTTATTTATGAAACATCCGTACGTTTTGTCTTCCAAAGAGTACACTGTGAGTCATGTTTCTTGTGACCGTCATCATATATTCCGCTGCATACACTTCCCGTGCTTGTCAAAGTAGCGATTTGTTTATTAATGTCGTTTTCTGAGAGTTTAATCACTCCTTAATCTTTACACAGATGGAATCAGGAGGCACAGTTCTCAGTACTAACTGGACAGACGTGGGCAAGCGGAAAGTAGATGTTAATCCCCCTGATGATATGGAATGGAAGCCGTATTGAAGGAACTTGGCATGATGATTTCAACATAACATACAGTTCCATAATCACCTCACAGCACTGGCCTTCCCTTCATTATGTGCACATTATGTCCTGTTCACATTCGGCCTGTCCTTCAGACCTAATTGCATAAATCTGGGACTAACAGTTGTGGTGAGCACTTGTTTATCGCTCATAATTATTCCCCCTCTACATTGAAGATTGATCAAGGATGAAAGTTCATCAGTGTCTCAGAACCACCTCCTGATGTTTTTAGATGTCTGCTACACCTGCAAGATTTCTTTACCCTTTTTTAATAGTCTGTGATGTGGAGACTGGCTGTCTGGAACATCTTGTCTTTGACATTATTCAACCTGCTCAAGTATCACTCGTCACTTGTCAAGTAGCCTTGCATCGGTATACATATTGGCCATTTTTACAATGTATTTCAGGGGTTGTGGTTTCCTTGAATGAATATTATTCAAACACATTGTAAATAAATTTTTCTCTGGGTCTGGAAATGGAAGTCCTCAATTTTTTCCATAATCAGAATGGTTTATTAAGCCTCGCACTGATAGAAAGTGTGTCTTCTGTCACACTTGGAATATGTAATGCAAAGCTTTCATGAAGGACATAAATAGTGTTTGGTTCATGAAGCAGCTGCCTTGAGCATTTGGTTGAACAAAATAGAGCTCTAAAAAGAAAACTCTGTTCCATGTAGCTATGTTTTGTAAAACAGCCCTTAAACCTCTTCAGTAACTGGGTTAAATGATAAATTCACGTCACACGATTCATCTCTGAAGCTAATCAAACAGCAACGTTTTATGGCTCTAGTGTAAATTCTTAAGTCATTTTCTCCCTCGTTTTAATAAGCTTCTCTATTCGGACATCAAAAGGAACCAAATCATTTGCATTATGGGTATGATCTCAAACCATGAAAGCACTAAGCAATAAATAGCTCCTGCTTTGTATATTAACCTCTAGTGAATCCCAAACCCCCCCCAAGTTCTGGCCTTCACCACTGAATGAAACAATTGCTAAAGCAGAGACAACGTAATTCATTTTTAATGTAGAAAAAGATCTTTATTACACTTTTATATTGAAACAGCACTTTCAAAGCAGCAATATTTGTCTGATGTCAACATAAAAAAAGGCCAGAAGTCGTTTTATGTCGCATCAAAAGCAATATCCAAGGAAACAAAATGGTTTTAAATCTAGCAAGTGTTAAATCTTAAATATCTCATATTTAGGCGTTTATACTTTTGCGATTCAAAGATTTGTCTGCTGCGTTCTGAAGCAACTTATTACATATATTTACATCAGAAGAAAAAGAATGCTTTACTTTAGTTCACATCACATTGATTGTGGGCATGAATGACTTTCATGACTTATTAACTTGATGGTGCCACACAAAAAAAAAAGAAAGAAAAGAAGGAGGAAAAAAAAAAGAAGAGTAAAATATCTTGGCTGCTCACTAAGTACAACTATACATTAGAATTCTTTCCCAATAACTAATCCTTTAATGTACATTGTTCATATTTTTTGAAGCCAACCAAAAGTCCTTCACATTGTTCCCCAGCAATGGTGGCACGGTTCAATAACAGACTCGCATACTGAATACAACCTATATTCTAATACTTTAGACCCCATCATAATAAAGTGATGCTTGTGATGAGGCTTCTATGTTGAAAACTAGCTTTCTTTGTGAGTTCGTCCTCTGTGGAGCCTTTAGACGAGGCCCATGATGCGAGCCACCCACCAGTTGCATGGCATAATGAGACGGCACGCTTGCCTACAGCCTCTGTAGTTGTATGGCCACGATTGGTGTCCACCCAGAGGCTCGCAGATACGCATGCAGTGTGTATAGCTACGGCGACACTCGGAGCAGCACACACCTGTGTGGTCCAGCATGGTGTCAACCGTCATAGGGCTGTCCTCACCCTCACGACGCTGCAATTGGGCCAAACACATTAGTCATGGATAAACTCCCCTGTTTAATTATCTTCATGGTTAATCAGTATTTTTTATTAATTCCTCAACAATAAAAGATGTGAAACTATACAGATGGTAGCCTGAGCTCAGGACACTCGTGTGGCGCCAGTGCTTTCTTTCTCACTGCAGTTCACTTGGAATAGTTAAACTACCTCTCTGAGATGCTCTCAGACTGCTTATTTTGGTGTGCACCAATGTGTGCACATTTTGGAGCGTAATGGCTGTGTACTCATCTGCCTATACAACCCACACCAAGGGGGAAACAACGCAAGGTTTGATTCAAATGTGTTAAACATTGTGAACACACCCAAAGTGTATCAGAGCTGTAAAGAATATTGCAGCTTTGAAAGTTAGTGTGTACAAGATAAAATCTGTACAAAGTCATGTCATTTATATTGATGACACACAGTAATATCATGCAGCTGTGCACCATCTGGATGCTAAAAGCTGAGGTATATATTCGTTATAATAATAATAAAAAAAAATAACAGCTCTTCTAAGACTGTCTATATGTACAGTTTTAGTAAAGAATTAGCTGCTATTTATTTCCAGATGGTTTTTCACTTTTGTGGAAATGGATTAAAGAGAGGGATTTTTTTTTTTTTTTTGTGGAAGAGTCAGAGGGGGGGGGAGAGGGTCAATAGAGGGATTCTGGGTCTGTAGAAAGGAGGTCTGTGAGATTAGATGCAGGGTGACAGGCATGGCCTCCTACAGTGACCCTAACATCTGCCCATGCTCTCACGTCTGTGCATGTTGCCCTCTACTTTATAACAATAGGAGTGTCCAGTTACACGTGTATTCTGTGACACAATAAGACACCAAATAATTTTGGTTTATATATAGAGTTATTTTAAAAAAAACCAAACTAAAACAGAACTATCCTCAACATGATGATGTTTTCCCTTGCTGAAGAAAGGGGAAAAACAACTATGGCCCAAAAATAGGCAAAACATAGCATGTTCGGTGGTCCACAGTTGATGTAGACAAGTATCGACTGGCGCGCTCTGAATTGACAGTCCTGAAATATTGCTGCGCTGCGATCTGGCCTCGAGGGTCAGAGTGATTACAATTGGGATGGACATTTTTGCCAAATGGATATTCACATTTTATTGAAATTACTGCCATGTTAAGTATGGCTGCAGGCAGTACAGCTACCGTTACATTAAAGCTGTCAATCATGCAAGGGTCGCTTTCTGAAATCCAATGTGACTTCTGCATACTAATTCAGTTGTACTGAATTTCTCTTTCACTCCATCTCCCTCTGATTCATCTGTGTAAATACAACCGTCATGTGGAAAACTTTTCTAGCCAAATGGCACTCACATGGTAAGGGTTGTTAGGGTTGAATGGAGTGCGGTCGTCGTCTCCCGGAGCCTGACGTCTGGCCCTTGGAACTGGTTTCTTCTGCTCTCCTGGAATGGGCAGTGAACATGATTCATGCAAAATAGCAATTCAGTTGATCACATTTTTGTTCTTTAATTTTAAGAATATTGTGATGGACAAATGACATGCTGATTATACCATTGAGCCTGGCTGTTTCTTTGAGTCATGTTAATTAGGGGTGTGATATACTGGTCAACTATGAGATGGAATATTATACCACACTGCTGTTACTGTATACCAATTGCTGCTCAGTTTACGGCATGGCACGGAAAGTAATGCCAGCTTCAAGACAAATCATATTGATACACTCATTCTAACGTTATCCTTTCTGTAGTATAGTAACAGTCCTAGAAATGTTCTAGCATGTTCTTTAGCCAAATAATTTGCTACTTGACCTGCCACTGCAATGGCTTAATGTCATCATCTTTCTACATTATGTGAAATGATAGCACAATATACCAGAAACCTCACATGATTAACGGCCTGTTGTCAATTATGCCGCGTGATGCCTACTAATGGGATGGTTGTCTTGTAATTTTTGTGAGCCTGTAGTTTCTCAATTCCAGTACAGCGTTCTCAAATGTGTTCTACTGGTCATTTTTGTACAAAAGTGCAAATGGATCTTCCTGTGATTTGGTGTCCTAAATCATTTCTTTTTGAAATTGCAGATAGCCCATGTACCTTGGCTGCAGTTTATTGTATACCCTGAAACAGACGTGTGATTTTACGACACTTCACCATTACAAGGAAAGCCTAAATATATAATTAAAGTTATGATGTACTGATATGTCATCATAAAACACCCTTAAGAGTTGCTTGAAATGAGTCAAAGCAATCTCTTTTAACAGGCAAAACTGTATTTCTGGCACTGTTTTGATAAACTGCTCAGATCTGCTGCTTTCCAGACCAATTAATTGAAAACAGTCAGAGTAACCTTCACTTGCTACCGGTACCGTAAAATATAAACATAAATATATGCAATAATGTTTAACATCAACGGATGTCCTTTTTATGGGCTGTATATTTTCTCAATGCTGTCTTTGTAACCTAGAAAACTGAGAAATATGTTGACAAAAGGACAGACAAACAGGGAGCACAATAAGAGGCAGTTCTACTGTTTGGGTAGCTAGGACGCAGCCAGAAGATGGGCACGTCATCGCAGAGGTCCAAAATCTTGGCACTGAGGAAGCTGGTGTCTTTCAGGGGCTGATCAGCTGCGACCCAGATTAGAGGGTCTTCTACGAACTTGGCAGGCATGACCTCATCCTCCTGTGGGAATCCAAATATACATGCGATTTAATTATACGTTTGGGTTTGCTGTTCAATGTGTCTTGCTATCCGTGCCCCAACAAAACAGCCCAAAGCTGCATTAGGTTAGGCTACGCTCATTTAGGAAAGGCTTAAATTGTCCTGCTTTGCATTAGGGACACATTGATGCCAGTACTAGTATCAGGTGTCCAGTCCAATAGCATGCTTCTTTACTCAAATTGTTCAAATGCTACAATACCAACATCTGATACCACTTAATACTATGTGACGTATACCTAGTGTACTATAGCATCTTCCTACAGTACTCTCCCTGTCCACTTTATTATCTTCAGCTGCTGTAGCTTCAGATTCCTGTTCTTGACTGATAGGAGTGGAACCCAATTAGGTCTTCTGCTGTTGAGCCGCTTCACCTCAACGTTCAGTGTGTTGTGCGTTCTGAGATTCTTTTCTGCTCACCATGGATGTAAAGAATGGCTATTTGAACTACTATAGACTTCCGGTCAGCTCAAACCTGTCTATCAATTCTCTTCTCATCACCTCATCATCCTCTCTCATCAAGATGACATTTCCATACAGCAGAACTGCTGATCATTGGAATTTTTTTTTTTGTTCACCGCACTCATTCTTTGTTAACTCTACAGACTGCTATGTATTAAAATTCCAGGAGATCAACAGTTTCTGAAATACTCGAAACCTCAAAAATGTCTACAGAAACCCTAAGTCAGTGAAAATTAACAGCTCTTACCCAGCATATTGTTCTTGCGCACATACTATGAGTCATTGAAGATAAGGGCAATACAATAGAGACATTACAGTGTATTTTACTTACAGCTGTACAGACAACATTCACTGCAACCCTACCCAGTCCAAAATAACTAATGTAGCTAGCTAATGCACTTCATTTAAAATCACCTAACTATCGAAATAAACAACGGGCCTAGTAACATATATCTTTGGACACATGGTGGTGCTTTTTACGACCATTATCTAAATAGCGGAAACAAACAGAGCTAAATAACATGCTCCATGTTGGCTCTGATTGATTAATCGTGAGTAGATTACTCATTTCAGTATCAGGGTAAGTATCGAAAGGTATCAAAAAACGTGGTATCAATGCAGCCCTACTTGGTAGAGTGAGTACTGATTTGTAAGACTGTTTAGATTTGACCACGGATTCCATGCTGTGTAACGCTCCTTCACTTCAGTCTTCAAAGGACTAAAATGGATGTGCCTAGCACCACGAATAGTAGCTCACAGTTGCACACCATCTCTCATTCATTTCATTGACTGTGTCCCATCCATTTCATACTTTCCTCCCAGCCGCACACATAAAGCTCTAAGATGCTGCAAAGCATCGCTTTTGACAGGACCACCCTTATCAGTGCAGCCCAGCAAGCACGTTGTAAAACACATACGCCGCATGAATATTCAAGTGGCCATTTGCATTAAATCATTTAAAGATGGATGAGTGCTTGAAAAAGAACGCAGCAACTTCACAGTCACGGCTGTTTCGAGAGTATCGTCTTTAAATGCACGATGCAAAATGAATGCTGCAGCTGTGAGGTGAGGGGGCATTGGCGCTCTAATTTGGAGCCTAGTCTTGGCAGCACTCCCGAAAAATTGAGCCGTGAGCAGCTTTTAAGGGGTCTCCTGAGCTGTGGACTTTTTTGTGTTTGAAAAACTGGATGGAAGCGCCTCGGGCAGAATCACTAACTGCCGATCCTGTGGTGGGCTCTGCCAAAAGCGATAGCCATGTGCGTACTCAATCACTTCAATTTTTTGTCTTTTTCACTCAAAGAAAAATAACATATGGAACAAGGCGCAACAGAAATCCAAACCTTTTGTGGGTTCAGTCGATTCTTTTGGTGGTAAATATTATTTATCTCCTATCCACAAATGTTTAAGGCATGCATTCAATCATGGTTATTATCTACAGTTGCAATCAAAATGATTCCCCATTGCAAATCAGGTTTATTGTAAAATAAATTTACAGACTTTCAGCTGTTTGCAATGAACAAATCACACAAAAGCAATTGAAATAGTTCAACACAACGAATGCTTCAAGTGGTTTCTTACAAATTCAACTGAAAATGCAACTTGATTGTTAATGATTTGGGGAAATCACTTGAAGCATTCGTTGTGTTGAACTATTTCAATTGCTTTTGTTTGATTTGTTCATTGCAAACAGCTGAAAGTCTGTAAATTTTGACAATAGACCTGATTTGCAATGGTGTTGAATCATTTTTATTACAACTGCATAAGGCCTGGAATGTTGAAGTGGTTACAATTCTGCTGTCAAAGAAAGATGTAAAACTATGGCGGGTTTTAAAAAAAAAAAATCAATTCTTTGGAAATTAGATGCAAAAGCAGATATTTGCCAGTCAGTGATAAAACTGTAGTTGTAAAGTGTGGTTGCTCAACATACCAGGTCAAATGTCAGGGACCCCTTGTTCAGAGATTCCAGGTCTGGAAGGTGACCTTTGACCTCAGTCTTGATGTAACACTTCTCTCCTCCAGCAAAACGGATTCCAGTAATTCCCTGAGTATAAAAGACACAATTGATGGCAACTAAGGAAACATCATGCACTCCGACCAAATGTTTTTATTCCAACCCAATCTCACAGAGAATACATATGGATCTTTACAATGGGTGAGTTTTTGGTGGATTTTATATGAATAAAGAAGTCAACAATTGCTGCACATTTTGCAGTGCTACAACCTAGAACTGAAATCAATGTAATTGGGATTATACATCATGAGCCTACATAAAATAGCCCATAGTATTGAAGTGGGGCATAATGAAGACCAAGCAGCTATCAAAACAAATCTGAGACAAAGTTCTGGATGTACCATCCTAAATTTTAAATATATTTTGGAGCATTATTTAATCAATTATTTAAAAATGGAAAGAATAAGGCGAAACCATGACTCTACATAGAGGAGGTTGTCCACCAAAAGTCAATGGCTAGGTAAGGCGTGATTTCGGCAGAGAAGCAACTAACAGGCCAAGAGTAACTCTCATGGTGATTCTACCACCACCATGATTCACTGTGGGGATAAATGTTCTCAGTATGATTATCAACATTGGAGAAAAGTAATTTTGTCTCTGTATTTAATAGTATTCATTTATATGTAAAAGTGCTACATAGAGTTTAAATTGTGCTTGTGTGAATTTAAAAAAGATAAAAGTATTGCTGAAAACGTACGATTTGAAAATCATGGACTTCAACTGCTTCATCATTTTTGCTGCCTGTTGTGAACCTCTCTAAGTTGTTCACTGTGTCAATCTCCATGGAGCCCTCCTCCACTTTACCGTCGATGCTCATGCTATAGTGGACATTGACCACCTGTAAGAGGCAAATTAGTTATGTATAGTAAAGGTAAAAGACAGTTTAAACACAGGTGAAAAGTGTTTCTTCACAACGTATGTGCAACTAAAACATTAATAAACCATATATACAGCACTTACAAAACAATGGATTTTGCCTGTCCTGGACCACTAACTACACCTTACCTTGAAATATACTCATTAAAATACATTTTATTCAATTAAACTATATATATATATATATATATATATATATATATATATATATATATATATAATTCTTATTTTTTTCTTCTTATTATACTCTTATTTATACCCCTCTCATGTCTAGTGTCTGGTGTTCCCTTTGTTATATTGAGGTGTGTGGTGTCATCATGCCAAGATCTAAAGAGTTCTGTAAGGCCTTCAGAAAAAAGGTTATGGATGCCTATGAGTCTGGCAAGGGATTTAAAAAGATCTCCAAATTATTTGAAATACATCATTCCACTGTAAGGAAAATCATCTACAAATGGTACAGATTTCAAATGACTGCCAATTTGTTCGGGACTGGCCGTCCCAGCAAATTCAACCCCAAGAAATTTCATCACAGAATCTGCTAGTAAGTCTTGCAACTGTTGGTGTCAAAGTGCATGCTTCTACAATCAGAAGGAGATCGCACAAATTTGACCTGCATGGGAGGTGTACCAGGAAAAAAGACTTGGATATAAGTTATAGCTTTTCAGGAGAAGCACCTCATACCAACTGTGAAGCACTGTGGTGGAAATGTTATGGTTTGGGGTCGCTTCGCTGCCTCAGGGACTGGACAGGTTGCATTCATTGATTCAACTATGAATTCTGTATCATATCAAAGAGTGCTTGAAGATAATGTGAGGCCATCTGTCCGAAAGTTGAAGTTGAACTGAAAGCGGACCTTTCACCAGGATAATAATCCTAAGCACACTAGCAAACCCACTAAGGAATGGCTCAAAAAGAAGAAATGGAGGGTTATGGAATGGCCTAGCCAAATCCCGGATTTGAATCCCATTGAAATGTTGTGAGGGAATTTGAAATAGACAGTACATACAAGAAAGCCCTGAAACATCTTGCAACTGAAAGAATATTGCATGGAAGAGTGGTCGAAAATTCCAGCAAGCCTGTTGGACAATTATGCAAAACGCCCACAAGAAATAATTTCTGCTAAAGGGAGCAATACTACCTTCTGAGGCCAAGGGTGTACTTACTTTTTCCACAGAAGAATCTCACATCTATTGCTATTTCTTTTGAATAAATGATTGAAAAGCTAATTTCCTTGTGGTTTTGTTCAAGTATATCAACTTTATTAATAGGCACTGTTTCAAATATTTGCTTGGCCAAACATATTAAAAAAAAAGCCAACAGTTTCCATGGGGTGTACTTATTTTTTCACATGACTGGTTGTTTTCTACATTTGGAAAAGTCAAATAAGACAAGACAAACAGAGGTTGATGAGTAAATAATGAACACTGGCGGTGATTAACAGTTACAGTGTTTCACTCCTCCATTCACTGGATTGATTAAAATGTTATGTATATATTAGTACAGCTACCAACCTTTAGGCTTGTGTGTTCATAACTCTGCTAAGCAAAGAAATTAAAACTGCATACATTCCTGACCAAAGTTTAAAATGTGAAGCTATATTTTTAGAACTCAACTTTGCTGAATGAAGCCTAGTTTGCATTTCCTTCTCCTTGGCAGGATGGCTTATGTGCAACGTATATGGGCAGTCACATAAAGGGGTCCTTTCACACCAACCATATGATGTACAGCAAGAACTGCAAATGGTTGCTTCTTAAACTAAATTCTTGCCAGTAAAATGATCACTGACTCACACCAGTATTTATTGGCATGGATCCAACATGGGTTGCCTGCTAAAAATAAAGCTATTATCTGGTCACCATCTTCAAGCCATGAAGCAACTCCAAATCAATATTCTCCTATTAAAATATTAGCAGATGGCAAATCCACACCATTGCAGAGCAGGACGACAAGAACATTGGTCTATTGGTAAATGTGATTCCCACCGTGTTGAATTTGCACCACAGTGGTTAGGCTATGTATATTCAAACTGACACAAATGAACACTATAAGAGTGAAGTGAAGACTGTAGACGTTAATTACTTCCAATTAATTGCAATTGCAATTTTGGCCATGTCAATCATTTTGTAGATTTTTGGATCAAACACACCTATAGCATGTCTACTCTTAAACTGTAGTAATTAAAAAGGTCAAACCTCAGCAGTAATATGTTTGTTTTACAGCTTTGTAAAACGCACAACCACAACATAATCAGAAACTGCAAAACCTGATATAAACATCAAAATGTCATTATAACGTATTTGTCGGTTTCTTTTATAAGCCTACTTAGACGTTTATTGCAGAAAAAAATGGCATAAAAATATTTTTATAACAGTGCATGATATTTTCTTCAGTAAAATACATATAAATGCCATTCCAACAAACTGTTATATAAAAGTCGTACACAGTGAAATTTTCATTTTTACATTAAATTCAGAACTTGATGAAGCCTTGTTTGCATGAATTTTGGAAAAGTTCTAATACAAAAATACTTGAAGAAATCAGCAATCAGCAATATATATATATATATATATATATATATATATATATATATATATATATATATATATATATACATACACACACACACTGAATTGATTCAACACTATGAGCTTATTTGACACTAAAAGTTGATGCAAAAGCACTAAGAGTGTGTAAGTATATTTAACAGTAAATTTATAGGTGTGAAAGTTAGTTAGTGATCTTTTTCTATTCGAAGCCTTAAGGAAAGCCTTTAAGCTAAAGGTAAACTCTACAGCATGTATTCTCCACCTCTCGGTCCTTGGGCTTCAACTAGACCACCTTCCACTGATATACCGTCAAACAGCAAATCATTCAAATATTAGACCTGGTAGTTTATAAAAGAAGAAGAAGAAGAAAAAGAGGGTGGTGGAGGCATGAGATGAGAAAATGAATCCACTGCCTTACGTGCTTGTCATTGTCATTCCAGAAGTAAAAGGCACCCACGGCTCCGAGCAGCAAGAGCACGGCCCCGATACTCAGCGCGCCCACGGCGATCTTGAGCACGCGCACGGAGCTCGAGGGCTTCACGGCGACAGTGGCGTACGCCTGCAATACCATACAACATTTATAAAGCTCCTCAGGCGTTTTAGTCATTGATATGTCAAATAGTAGACCTAAAAATTAACTGCACATGAATTACTATCATGAATGCGCCTGTGGATGAGCAGTGAAGCAACCTTGGTACTTGACCCAGAAACTCATTTGTTAGGCATAAAGGCTTTAACTAAAATGAGATTTCTTTTTCAAAGATGTTTATACATTTACCAAACCACTTCTAATGAGATGTTCACACAAACAAATTGTAAAATGTGCTATGTTAATGTTTTCTGTATTAATATAAAGTGATTATTGCATGTAAATGACTTACAGGTGGCATGAACTGTTGTAAATCCTCAGGTCCGGCCAAAGCAATAGGGATTTTCTCAGAGGTCTCCTCCATGGCTGGTTGTAGACTTCTGTCACAGTGTTCACTTGTTCGGTTTTAGCAAATAGAGGGGAAAAGTTAGGCATGGGGCTCGTGACGGGAGGGTGTAAGATTACGGGTGCTTGGGAAGTCCAATGGCATGTTTGAAAGCAGTGTAAAAAAAAAAAAACAAAGGTTTTTTTGTTGTTTAATGGTGATCATCGGCGTGAAAGTAAATCCTTACATTGATCATTTGTGTCTAGTTGAATTTACAGAAATACTATAGATTAGGCCTATAATTCAGTTTTGTGATGGAAGAGCTTACACAGTAAATAGTTCTCTAAAAAGTGTAAAAAGAAAAAGTTTCCACTAGGAAGCTTTAAGGGTTCTTGTGTTACATTAGTGGAGGCACTTTTAATGGTTGCACTGATGAAACAATCTGAAAAAAAAACACCTTCAGAAAATCCTCGAGAAAACCTTTCTTTTTTTTTTTTTTTGGGTGAGTGCAGAATATCAATTAATGCACATGTGCTTTTGTTAGCTAATGGACTACATGAGATACAAATCCTCCATGTCATGTTTGAGTGCGTAAGTGGAACAAGATACTCCTTAAACTGATAAGCTACATTTAAAACCTACACAGGAATAAAGCCGTACTTAATTAACATGAACTCATACAGTGCTGAATTATCTCAGTGTAGAATGTCTAGTAGGACGTGTAAACGCTGTGTCATGTGTGAATACAAAGCTGGGTTATTTGCTGTGCACGCACAAACTGAGCTGTTATTCCCATGTAGCCATCTCCAGTGGTTGTGGTAATAAAAATCTGGTAGATTTCCTTATGTTTAAGTAGATGCAAATGAAGATCAACGTTTCACAATTTGACTGATATGCCTTTCAAGCATGCACAGATGTCCAAGGTCAAACAAGGCACCAAAAACATTTAACGTCTCATCACTCAAAACGTTAATACATCCGCGGCTATCACAAGTTTAATGCTGGTGTGAGTGAATGAAGCAAATATTGATTCACTCGTTCAATCAATGAGAGAGAGAGAGAGAGAGAGAGAGAGAGAGAGAGAGAGAGAGAGAGAGAGAGAAAATAAAGGTTCTACAATGGTTCTTTACAGCGCCATAGTTTATGCAAAGAACCTTCTACTTGTCAAGACCCATTTTTCATTATATAGGGTTCTTGAGCTGAGCTATGGCTCTCTGGAGATTAAAGAAGTTCTTAATGTTTCATTATAGGTTCTTCAGAGCAGTGTATTGGTTCTCCAAGGTATCATCCCTTAACGGGTTAAAGAAAACCTTATAAAGTTCTTCATGGGACTGGAAAATCACTCCTGGAATCACTCTTAAGAACCTTACCGTGGTTCCTTAAAGCACTAACTAAGGGTTTTTTTTTTTTTTTTTAGAGAACTTATGATGATATGGTTCCTTGGGGCACTGCTGTGAAGAAGCTATAATGAAACATTAAGAACATTTTTAATCTCCAAAGAAGCATATAACTCAACTCAAGAACCCTGTACAATGAAAATGGTTGTTAAAGCACCAATAAATAGATGGTTCTCTAAAGAACTTGAGAGTAATAGGTTCTTTGTGCAACTTTAAATGCTTTTCCTGTGGCATCAGGATGAAAAACTTTTTGGTTCTAATTGGGACCTTTATTTTTAAGAGTGTACCTTAGTGAAACCTTACTGACCTTACCTTGGTGCTTGGTGTCATTTACATTAGTGGAAATAGAATGGTGTATGTGCTGTGAGGATTATTTCAGCCCCTGCTTCCAGCACCAACATGCTCTTACTCTCAAATTGTGCAAACAGCGCCATCCACTGTCCCTGAACATACTTATCATTTAAAAAAAAAAAAAAATAGATTTCATTTCAGTGAGCCTGAAAGGGATGCAAGAATATCGATTTTCAATGTTTATTTTTATAACACAGTGAGAGAAATAAATCAAAAAGTTACATCTCACATTCAATGTCTGCGCATTTATCAACTTGATAGGGTTTCCGACCTTGAAAAGGGTCTCTTTTTTTTGTTAAATAAAGGACATGCTTTTATTATAAAGTATATAATCTCAAATAACCTTTGTTTTACTTATCAATAATATAAAAAATAAACTCTGTATTTACAAACTTGCATTATATATACAAGATTTCCAACAAGATCAGGTGATTGTTTAAAACTGTCATAAAATTAAGACCAACACTGACTGAAAATGTTTTGTTTTTAAATAGACAAATATTTATACTTGTACATTTTCATCCGGCCATATAGATTTAATTTTAGAGAGACATCTTATCATGGACCCCTTAGACTTCGTTTTTGGAACAGCGTGCTGTTGTGGGAGAATACACTGGAATCGTGACGTCGTTCATATCTTGGATACTCGGCTGAGGTGGGGGAACGATGACATATTCTTGGTGTAGCACTCTTTCATAAACACTCTGCAAGCCCACTGTTTTGGGGATGTTTGCCTGGTAATAGTTGTCCCTTCTGAGAGTATCCCTTGGAAGTGAGCCTGTCTTAGCGAATGTGGACAGATGCTGTCTGGAGTTGCTGTTCATCCGGGTGGCGTTTGGACTCCAGCATCGGTCTGAGTGGCCGAGGATCCTGCACTCGCTTGTGCATGCCCACAGAGCTGGAATAAAAAAACAAACAAACAATTAGCAATTATTTTTTGATTTTAGTCACAATAAATATCTGTTTAGCCCAGACGTTTTCAATTCAGTCCATGGGATATCTCATCCATCCATATTTGTATTCCACTCTAACACAAATCTAAGACAGGTGAAGGTGGCTTACCTGGCTCAGGTATGTCAGGTGTGAAAAATATAGATATGGATATGGATGGAGATCATTGAGGACTGGTTTTATTAAAACAAAATAATATGCTCATTGAGTTTACCATCTTGGGCGCTGTTTTGGTGTCCGTCCTTTTTCAGGCCATCTCCGCTTATGTCCGAATCGCTGTCGTTGAAGTCACTGTCTCCTTTGCCACTGTCCTTCCCACTGAACTGAGGATCTCGTGCTGAAATAGTTGTATAGGAGTTGCCCTTCCATATTGTAATTGGCCTTACAGCCTCTTTTCCATAACCAGGAAGCGTTAAATATCCCTGTTTGAACAAAATAAATAAATAAATAAATAAATAAATAAATAAACACAAAAAAGCATCAAGTAAGAGGTGCATAACTCAGAGTCCAGCACAGTTAGTGATTTCTCTGTTCAAACATGATTCAGCTCAACAGTTGAGTTAAGGCAAAAAATAAAAAATAAATAAAAAATCAAGCAACTGTGCTGCACTCCAGCATCAGAAAACAAGGTTATAAGAGGTTATAAGACAGAGAGAGAGAGAGAGAGAGAGAGAGAGAGAGAGAGAAAGGCTTACGTCTAATTTTGGTCCATGGCTTTTGTCTTCTGCCCCATACGCGGTGTCGATTCCGTCTTCAGAGCTGCAGCACTCATCATTACCCACTTGAACGGATCCGGTGAAAGCGGGTTTATTTGAGTAGGTCTGTCCATCAAACAC
The DNA here is from genome assembly GCF_023375685.1 of Ictalurus furcatus. NCBI lineage: Eukaryota > Metazoa > Chordata > Actinopteri > Siluriformes > Ictaluridae > Ictalurus > Ictalurus furcatus. The sequence goes on from NC_071280.1 coordinate 8,742,466, forward strand.
GTTTTCACTGTGAACTGGAATCAGTGGGTCACTGTTATTTTTCTCTACATCCAGATTCACATCGTCTTCCTTTTCATCCCCGAATCCATTGTGCCGCTTGTCTAGTTTGCGCTTATTGCAGGTGGTCGCTATTAAAATGATGGCTAAAAGCAACAGCGTGCAGCTTCCTGCCAGAACCACGATGATAACCACTGACAGATCCAACTCATGAACTTCATCATCACTGCCAGTGTTTCTGAACAGGTTGCGGTCACCTTTGGGAGCCCCGGCGACGACCGTGAAGCGGATGGTGGCTGTAGAAGTGAGAGAAGGTCTTCCGTGGTCGCTCACTGTTACCGTAGCTTTAAACGTCTCGCCCACGTCGTAGGCACCTTCACGGTTCACGTAGATCTCCCCGCTCACTTTATTGATAGAAAGCGCGCCGGCTTCGGACGAGGTCATTTGGTAGGACAGCTCGGCGTTAATGCCTTCGTCGGCGTCTCGCGCCTTTATTTGCATGATAACGTAGCCCGATGGGGCGTCTTTAGGTAAGAGGACGTCCACAGAGCCGTTACTGAGCACGGGGTGTACGATGACGGGAGCGTTGTCGTTCTGATCGACTATTTTGAGGTTGATGGTGGCGGTGCCGTGCAGCTGAGGCGCGCCACCGTCACTCGCATGGACGCGCAGCTCGAGCTGCTTGAGAACTTCGTAATTGAAACTTCTCAGCGCGTAAAGAGAGCCAGTGGCGGGATCTAGAGAGACAAATGTTGACACCGGAGCGCCCATCACGTACGTTTCCGCGAGTTTATAGCTCACTTTGCTATTTTGTCCCGCATCCAAGTCGCGCGCCACGACCGTGGTGATGTATGCGCCCGGTGCGTTGTTTTCTACGAGCGACACTTCATAGGCGGCTTTGCTGAATATGGGCGCGTTGTCGTTTTCATCAGTCAGTCTAACGGTGTACTGTGTGATGGTGCGGAACGGTGGAGAGCCGAGGTCTTCGGCCACCACTGTCAGGTTATACTCGGCTATTTTTTCCCTATCCAGCGGCGCCGTGGTGACAATCATGTAGCTGTCCTCGTACGCCTGCTGGAGCCGGAAGTGATCGTGCCCGTAGAGGGTGCAGTGCACCTGGCCGTTGACTCCTGAGTCCCGGTCCGAAGTACTGATAAGAGCCACGAAAGTGTCCTTGGCGGCCGCCTCGGTTACGTGCGCAACTCCCGCCGCCATGGACGTCATCGGCGTAATGGTGATCTCAGGCGCGTTGTCATTCACGTCCTGCACCTGTATGACCACTTTACAGATGGCTGGCGGACTCGGACTCTGACCCAGATCGGACGCCTGGACATCGAACTCGTACGTCGTCTTGCTCTCGTAATCCATCGGGCTCTCCAGTGTGATGCGCCCGCTTTTCCGGTCTACGCGGAAAAGTTGCCTGATCTCCGAGGGCACTTGGTTCCCGAGTCCGTACACCACTTCTCCGTTCAAACCTTCATCCGGATCGACTGCATTGAGATCCAAAAGCAGAAAGCCCACTGGCGCGTCCTCTGGTATTTCTACTGAAAAGTGGTTGCGCTCGAAAATGGGACTGTTGTCATTGTAGTCCTTCACCTTGACGTTGATCTTAGTGATGCCGGACCTGGGCGGATTTCCGCCGTCCGTCGCCACGAGCTCCAGCGCATAGGACGCCTGTGTCTCCCTGTCCAGCTCTTTCATTAGCACCAGCTCCGCATATTTAACCCCATCCGCCCTGCTCAGCACGTCAATAGTAAAGTGGCTATTCACTGAGATCTGGTAGCTCTGAATATAGTTCGTACCCACGTCTTCATCTACAGCCACATCTAAGGGTATTCTGGTACCGGGTGCTGTGTTTTCTGAAATTTCCAGCGTAGACTCCTTCCTGGGAAACTCGGGCGCGTTGTCATTAATGTCCTTCACCTCGACTTCGACGTGTATCAATTTGAATTGGTCTTTAGAGAAACTCACCACATCGAAGGCAATCACACACTGAGGAGAGTGCTTGCAAATTCTCTCTCTGTCAATCTTCTCGCCTACAGTCAGCTGCCCGTCGCTTTCTCTGAGCCGAACAAAAGATGCGTTGACCTGCTTCATCATCCTGAAATTAGTCTTGGAGCCCACGGACGGACCTAAGGACATGTCCTTGGCCAGGTTTCCGATAACGGTGGCCGGTGCGTCCTCTTCGTACGTTTCGTATTTCATGGTCCTTCCCGCTGCTCGCGCTGGCAGCAGAGGCAATGACAGCAAGGTGAAAAAGAACATCCACCGGTGACCGCATGCATTCCCTCCCATAGTGACTGATCTGTCACTCCACTTCACTAAAATGTGACAAAACCACACACAAAAAAACCCAAAAACAAAACAAACAACAACAACAAAAAAAACAATCAAGTTGGATTTTCAATCCTATTGTCTTAACATAAGGTTCCTGAACCCAGAGAGGACAAAGTGGCTCTCCTCTGCGCGCTCCACCACTGCGCCCGCTTTTAAAAAGCAACTCGCGAAAACTGCAGTGGCGGCCCCGTTTATAGACGCGCGCATGCAAATGAGAGCCAGTGTGACCAATCCCCGCATTGAATACAGAAAAAGGGACTTTTAAAAGACACCTAAGCCTATTTTAGAGATTGCTTAAAGCGAAGGAGTTGGCACAACAACATGAAGTGCTTGATTTACTATATAGGATACTTTTTTTTTTCTCTCCAGATCTCCATAGAGTCCAATCTACTATATGTGCTTCAGTCAGTTCAGGTGCGGGTCTGAATAAGAGAGAAATATGAACTGCTAACTGACACCCTTATCCAGAGCGACTTACATATGTATCATTTATACAACTGGGTAGTTGAGGGTTAAGGGCCTTGCTGAAGGGCCCAGTAGTGGCATCTTGGTGGTGCTGGGATTTGAACTTATGACCTTCTAGTCCGAAGTCCACTGAGCTCCCACTTCATCACGTTTTTCTTGGAGAGCGCGTTTTACAAAACTGTTTCAATGCTCAACTATATGTTTAGGTTTCTCCACGTGCAAGAATGCGCATCGGTTGAAAGTTGTACAGTGTTTTGTTGATCAAACCTAGATAATTCACGAGATCCAATGATGATTTCCTATACATTCTTAGCTCACGAGATGTCGTGTGAGCTGAATCCTAATTCGGCACCGATGTCTCTGTACTTGTGCTCGTTTAGCATGCATGGTGCATGCAACTGGCTGCGCGCCTCCTCCTTCTCTTACACATTCGCCTGCTATGCCAGGTGAACAAAAACCCCGTTACCAATAGGATTTAGACCAAGCGCCCACGAGATTTAGAAAAGATCTCTATAGTCAGATTATATCAAAGGCATATGAAGGCCTCGTTAACGCCAAGGATATAATGCCATGGCAGGGTTTCCCATTGGAGGCATTAGACATCCAGCAGCGCTTTCACACACACAGCCGCGCCTAAGTGGACCATAATGAAGCAGCTCCGCATGCGCTCCTTTGTGTCTGCCACGATCACTGATATAACTCTTTTCACCAAACCAAGATGGTCGATGAATTGGCCAGAGCTTTTTGGAGGGGGTGGTGTGCTTGGTATTAAAATGCGTTTAGGGAGCGATCAGGTTCGTCACGGGTATTTAAGAGATTTTGTTCCTCTCAGCCCTTCTTTCTGCGCTTTTCCATCCGCGGGACAGAAGGACAAAGAGGAGAAAATCCATCTGCCAGCATCACGTTATAGACAAGGAAGTTTTTTTTTAATTCCTCTGTGTGTATAGTTCCATAATAGTGTCACCAAATACACATTCCTAATAGCTATTTCGTACGAGTCAACTTGTATAAAAGTTATATGGAGATGGGTTGAATCCTGGCTTTTTCCACGCCTTCATTCGTATAAAATTCACCACAGACTTCTCATCACTCTTGCAGTGTTTCTTTATAGAGCTGATGTGAATTTTGAGCTCGACTTAATCGCCTATTGCTCTTCTCTATAAATTAAAAAAGGGTACTAAACTGTACCTTGTCGCTGGTGTGGTATCCTCAAGTGCACACCTTTACTTAGAAATCTGCAGTGGAAAAACTAATCACGCGCCTTAAATCTCTTTAAAGGTACACTATTAAAGGTACAATCCATGATAAAGGTACAAATTATGTACCATTTTCCTTGTCGCTGGTGTGGCACTCTCGAGGGTACATATTTTGTACTTTTAATATGGATCGTACCTTTAATTGTGTACCTTTAAAGTGATTTAAGGTGCGTAAATGGACCGTGATTAGTTTAGTATATTAGTATGATATACCTATAGTGTGCCTTTAAGTTTAGTAGGTTTTTTTCCTTAGAGTATAAAGAATTTGGAGATGGGTCACTTCTGTGAGTCTTGTCAGTGAGTGATGCGTCCATCGGATAGAACTTTTTTCTGTTCTTCTTTTTTAACTTTACAGTCCATCTGACTTACATTCACGAGGATTAGATGACGTCAAAAAGATCCTTCAGTGAGATGCTCAGCACTGCACCTAACAGACTGTGGTGTTCTTAAAGGTTTTCCATTCTGTCATACCCTTTAGACAATTGCAAATCTATTCTAACCCCCCCCCCTTTTTTTCCAAATAAAAAAGAATTAGCCGTGGACCCTCACGTGACCTGCGTGTCAATCTCGCCGCCTGCACGCGAGCTGAACAATGGTGGAATTAGTGAGAGCTGCGAAAATCCCATCTCGGTGAGCTGTTATTTGCATTTGCTAAAGGCGCGGGAGAAAAGCGGAGTAGCCATGCCATTGTCATTGCATTTGTTCTCATGAACGCCTGGCCGTTGTTGTGTGAAGTTGGTCGCATGAGTCGTTTTTTTTTTTGAGCAAAGGCTTAACTCTTTTGGTATGATAACGAGGAGATTTGGCCTCTGTCACCCGCGTTTTGGGAGTGGGAACGGGGGAGCGAGACACCCGAAATCAGGAGTGTGCGTGTGTGTATATGGGGGAGATGGGACAGGGGTGTCCGCGCGCGCGCGCACGAGGGGGCAAGGAGGGGTCTCTCGTACTCACTCTGACTCCCGCGCGCGCGCACACCTGTCCGTAACCTCCTCTTAACTCGCGTGCCGTCACTCCACTCACTAATTGCTCCTTAACACAAGTCATTAGTCCGACTTTCTCTGATGCAGATTGGAGCGCGGCTCGAAGAGCGCCTTCGTTAACGCTCTCCTGCATCATTATAGCAGAGAAAACTGTTTTGATTGCAGACATTTGGCACAGTCTGGAGACGGATGAAAAGCCGGGGGAGTTTATCCTCTTTTTTTTCGTCTCTCGAGTATTCTGAGTCGTTTAGCTCTGTTTAATCAACAGCTCCTGACCTGTGAACTATAGCCAAAAGCTTCTCCAAATAATAAAACAATAGGCTGTGCTCTTTAATCCCCCAGAATACATGTAAAGGAAAAATGTGACCTCAATTACTTCTTGGTAGTGACTAAAGAATGCGCTCTACTTCAAACTGGTCTCCTTATCTCAGAATTCATCCCAACACGTGACCTCTGGGATTGCTACTGAAATGCTTATTATAGGTTACATTTCATATTGTTTTTAAGCTATCCACTGCTGAGTTTACCTTAATATTGACAATATTATTCAATGAGAGGATAAAAAGATATTCTTATTGGGGGGATCCCCAACAAACTCTAGATTTACACATAAAGTGTTTCTCAGCCATCTGGGCATTCCAGCAGACCAAAGAACACTTTGAATAAATTCGTCATTAAGGGACAAAACAGTTAACAACTCATGAATATAACTTTACACATGCGAATGAGCAGGAAACTTTATGTGCTTGCTGTGCCCTAAGGAAGCTGTCCCACAACCACTCCCTCCTCTTTTTCGCTTCATTTGCGGCTTTGTGCGTAAAGAGCGCCGCGTTTTGTGTGATGCACCGCAAGCTGTGCGGTCCTCCCCGCCAGATCTCTAATGACTTTCCAATGATGATTTAAGAGAGGTCTCGTTGCCGTCTCATCCCTTTTCACTCTTCGACAAGGCCTTTGAATTTAGGCACCCAGGGTTTTTTTTTTATGTCTACTACTTGCCTCGTCGCCTATAGTGTCGTTCTTTAGAGGCGCAGAAGGTAGCATACAAGACAAAATCCCAAACTCTCTGATATGAATATATGACCAAGAGACCCTCGCAATAAATCAGGACCTAGTTTCGGCTTATATAGCAAGTACTAAAGCTAAAGTATTGAATCAGCATTTACAATAATAAGCATGTAGTTTTGCTTATATGCATGTATTGCATTAGTTTGTACTCGTTGTGCTAATAATATCGTTCTATGTAGGCTATATCATGCTGCTATGACTTATTTGTGTTTTCTTGCACATAGACAGTTCTCCTGCACGAGTACTTCTGATACCTATTTACATATCATGGTGCTATACCATTTCATTTTATTATTCCTGACACTACTGCTGTAAAATGTATATTTATGTACCTTCTCTGCAACATTTGCTGCTGTAACATATTTCCCCACGACGGTCTAATAAAAAGTTTATATTATCGAGGTATAAGATCGACTGATGAATTTAAGAGTGAAAGACTTCTTTCACTTCTTAGTCCTTTTCCCTGAGTCATATAAAACACACACACACACACACACACACACACACACACACACACACACACACACACACACAACTAATGGTTTGTTGAAGATATTTTAATACTTTTGTTCATAGACTTGTATTTGATATTAAGTATGACTCTAATATGTTAAACTCTCTCTCTCTCTCTCTCTCTCTCTCTCTCTCTCTCTCTCTTTCTCTCTCGCTCTGTCTCTCTCTCTGTCTCTCTCTCTCTCTCGCTCTGTCTCGCTCTGTCTCTCTCTCTCCCTCTCTCTCTCTCTCTTTCTCTCTAAAAGGACAATTTAAAAGTCTCTCTCTGTCTGTCTGTCTCTCTCTCTTTCTGTGTCTGTCTGTCTGTCTGTCTCTCTCTCTTGCTCTGTCTCTCTCTCTCTGTCTGTCTGTCTCTCTCTCTCTCTGTCTCCCTCTTTCTCTCTGTCTCTCTCTCTCTGTCTCTCTCTCGCTCTGTCTCTCTCTCTCTGTCTCTCTCTCTCTCTTTCTCTCTCTCTCTTCCACTTCAGTAATAGCACATGAACATGTAGCTCTCCATCCCACACTAATCCCTCACTCCATCCCGCAAACATGACGTAATGTTGCACGCAAACAAAATGGCACTGTCTGCTATTTGCTACTGTTGTCGATTTCATTTGGTCTCAGATTCATTTCCTTTCAAAACGACGGGAATTTAAGACGCATATGTAGGCCAGAACAGTATTTATTAAAGCCGTCCTGATGTAAAGTTCATCCACAAGTCCAAACTAACGCTACAAGATACTGATAGCTGCATTATGGCTTTGACAAGACACTTTTGCACGAGGGCAGATGATTGGACGATGGTCTGTGCACAAAGTTGTGTGTGTGTGTGTGTGTGTGTGTGTGTGTGTGTGTGTTTTTTTAAACCAGGTACAAATAAATGGTAATAAATCTTATAACCTTGCTGCTGTTCATATGATGAGGGATTAGCTTCGATTTGCTTCGTTTGCGTTTCCTCTGTGACCTAAATAGCTTCGTGAAAACTGCAGGACTGAATGGACTTATGCAAATTGCGCACCATGATGGGAAGCATTTCTTTCGGCAGATGGACTGAGATCTTGGGGCAACTCTCTCTCTCTCTCTCTCTCTCTCTCTCTCTCTCTCTCTCTCTCTCTCTCTCTCTCTGTCCACATGTTCCACTAGAGAACCCCGGTCAAGATGGAGCGTAAAATCAGTAATGCACCGTGTCAACAACAGGAACAATAACGCACGTTTTATTGCCACGGCTCTCTGAGGGCAGTGGGTCATTACTGCATGAATTACCCCTTCGCTTTCAGGAGACATGAAAGGCCTCATGCGGACATATTCATGACGTTATGATAGAATAGTTAGAAAAGAGAACTTTTTCTCCTGCACGACAAAGGAATAGATTATGGTCAAATCCGTATACTATTCGGACATAGCCTATTATTTAGTATTATTAGTATTTATATTGTAGTAAATGCACTTACGATGCTCAAATAATCACAACACACTGACAGACACTTTCAAGACTTTAAATGCTCCAGAGGCAAAGGGAATGCGTGGTTCTTATTGGGTACACTGAATATGAGTGAAAAGTCAGGGTGTATCCTGACCAAGATAAAGCTCTTACTGACAGTGAATGAATGAATGAATGAATTAGTGCCTCATGGTCTTTCTTTCAGTGGTTTCTGATTTAATTTTATGAAGTGTTTTCTATTATATGAACTATTTTAACCCTTTGGAAAAGATACCTATTTATGATATATATATATATATATATATATATATATATATATATATATATATATATATATATATATATAATTTTATTTGCACACTTCTCCTAGTTAATAACAATTCTCTCTCAAAACTCGATCAGTAGGCCTACATCTTTATTAACACAAGACTCTCCATGTCAGTCCCCTAAACAGAACCATCTGATGATTAACAAAAAAAAAAAAAGTACAAAAAAAAAAAAAAAGTAAAGGCAAAGGGGCGGGGTTTGTTCCAACTTCTGTCATATAAAATGGAACACTGCTATAGAAATGTTAGGAGATATTGTTATTATTGTTCCTTGTTATATTGATATGGTATGTAATATAGCTATAGATATGTAGTGTATAGGTGGATCTATTTCTTTAAGTGGAATCACTCCCATTAGCATTGATTTCTTATTGGTAATTAGCCATGCGCATTGATATGTTGTTTGCTCTTGCTCTGGTGAATACACGAGTTAACTTACCTCCGAGTGTCTACTTTATTTCTCTTAAGTTGTAGTCTAACACAAAGACACAACAAGATATACGAGATATTGGGCTGTACACCCCTTCTTGCCGCAAGTCGTCACATTTGTGAGACCATATAACAGCACCATGTCGTCTTGCCTTTAGAGCAGCGCGCACCACAGGGGGCGAGGAGGACATTTAGTTACTAACAATCCAGTGGACAAGCAGGTGAACTTTGGTCTCGATTAATGAGTTCTGCCTTGCGGCGTTTAGTCACCATGTTTATCATTCGTCCACTTTAGTGCATACAAAAGAACATTGCTGGACGGCGCGGGTGTTTCCCGTCCAGTGCGCGAGCGCAGCGTGGGTTTCATTCTCCCCACTCAAGACACATGGACCATGCTTTCAGGCATTTAACTATACAGCCGCGGGGTATCGCCTTTCTTTGAACAATACCGACCCACTTAACGTCTGAATTAAAGCCATCAAAGACCTTTTAGGACCTAATTATGTGTTTTAAGAGAACCCACTAACAAGGCCTCCATGAAAAAAAAAAAAACACTCTTAAAAATAAATGTTCTAATTGGAACCAGAAATGGTTTTCCAGCCTGATGCCATATGAGAACCATTTTAAGTTACACAATGAACCTATTACTCTCAAATTCTTTAGAGAGCATCTATATACTGGTGCTTTAAAGAACCCACAAATGGTTCTTTACAGCAATGCCACAAGGAACCATGTTATCATCAAGATCTCTAAAAACCTTTAGTTAGTGCTTTAAGGAACCAAGGTAAGTAAGTTTCTTAAGAATGATGCCAGGAGAACTTTTTCCAATCCCACAAAGAACTTAATAGGGTTTATGTTAACCTGTTAAGGGATGATACCTTGAAGAACGAACACACTGCTTTGAAGAACCTACAATGAAACATGAAGAACATCTCTAATCTATAAAGATCCATATAGTTCAACTCAAGAACTCTATAGAATGAAAAATGGTTCTTGACAAGAAGAAGGTTGTTTGTAGACATGCATATAATCACATATTCCTAAGAGTGAAAACTGAGATATTGAAATTGAACATTGTAACAGGCTTGAAAATCACAATGAGCTGTAGTGTAAGTATTGGGCAAATAGTAGATAGGCGATAATCACTTTTGCAGTATGTGTTTACAAGTTTACCCACTTCTAGGCCTATAGCATTGTAATGAAATAATTCCTAAATCTATCATACCTGGAGAAAGTATTTGCTTTTTGACCTCTCAATGATCAACTATTACCATTTCCATCAATATAATTATGAGAAATCAACCATTTTCTTTGGATTATTGTCATTACACCATGAGTAAAGGCATTAATTCTACTTAAATGCAAAGCATAGCCAAATTTATTTTTTTTAAAAAAAAGCTTGACTTGTGATACTCAGAATAAGCCAGAGAATGAAATGAAATAGAATGTGCCCTTCTTCTTACATTGCTATGCAGTTTTGGTATGTACAGTGAGGGAAAAAAGTATTTGATCCCCTGCTGATTTTGTACGTTTGCCCACTGACAAAGAAATGATCAGTCTATAATTTTAATGGTGGATTTATTTGAACAGTGAGAGACAGAATAACAACAAAAAAATCCAGAAAAACGCATGTCAAAAATGTTATAAATTGATTTGCATTTTAATGAGGGAAATAAGTATTTGACCCCCTCTCAATCAGAAAGATTTCTGGCTCCCAGGTGTCTTTTATACAGGAAACAAGCTGAGATTAGGAGCACACTCTTAAAGGGAGTGCTCCTAATCTCAGTTTGTTACCTGTATAAAAGACACCTGTCCACAGAAGCAATCAATCAATCTGATTCCAAACTCTCCACCATGGCCAAGACCAAAGAGCTCTCCAAGGATGTCAGGGACAAGATTGTAGACCTACACAAGTCTGGAATGGGCTACAAGACCATTGCCAAGCAGCTTGGTGAGAAGGTGACAACAGTTGGTGCGATTATTCGCAAATGGAAGAAACACAAAAGAACTGTCAATCTCCCTCGGCCTGGGGCTCCACGCAAGATCTCACCTCGTGGAGTTGCAATGATCATGAGAACAGTGAGGAATCAGCCCAGAACTACACGGGAGGATCTTGTCAATGATCTCAAGGCAGCTGGGACCATAGTCACCAAGAAAACAATTGGTAACACATTACGCCGTGAAGGACTAAAATCCTGCAGCGCCCGCAAGGTCCCCCTGAAAGCACATATACATGCCCGTCTGAAGTTTTCCAATGAACATCAGAATGATTCAGGGACAACTGGGTGAAAGTGTTGTGGTCAGATGAGACCAAAATGGAGCTCTTTGGCATCAACTCAACTCGCCGTGTTTGGAGGAGGAGGAATGCTGCCTATGACCCCAAGAACACCATCCCCACCGTCAAACATGGAGGTGGAAACATTATGCTTTGGTGGTGTTTTTCTGCTAAGGGGACAGGACAACTTCACCACATCAAAGGGACGATGGACGGGGCCATGTACTGTCAAATCCAGGGTGAGAACCTCCTTCCCTCAGCCAGGGCATTGAAAATGGTTCGTGGATGGGTATGACAATGACCCAAAATACACGGCCAAGGCAACAAAGGAGTGGCTCAAGAAGAAGCACATTAAGGTCCTGGAGTGGCCTAGCCAGTCTCCAGACCTTAATCCCATAGAAAATCTGTGGAGGGAGCTGAAGGTTTGAGTTGCCAAACGTCAGCCTCGAAACCTTAATGACTTGGAGAAGATCTGCAAAGAGGAGTGGGACAAAATCCCTCCTGAGATGCAAACCTGGTGGCCAACTACAAGAAACGTCTGACCTCTGTGATTGCCAACAAGGGTTTTGCCACCAAGTACTAAGTCATGTTTTGCAGAGGGGTCAAATACTTATTTCCCTCATTAAAATGCAAATCAATTTATAACATTTTTGACATGCGGTTTTCTGGATTTTCTTGTTGTTATTCTGTCTCTCACTGTTCAAATAAATCTACCATTAAAATTATAGAATGATCATTTCTTTGTCAGTGGGCAAACGTACAAAATCAGCAGGTGATCAAATACTTTTTTCCCTCACTGTAAACATATCTGGGATTACCTCTTGAAAAGAAAATGATCTATATATTGATATGGAAATCTGTGCATGTTTAGACCAAGACAGATTTTTTTCTTCTTTTGGCTGGATTTGAAATGGAAATAAATGACAGTGAATATTGTCTCATTGTTCATACATGGCGACTTTTGTGTCGCTGCAACAAATGACACAAGTAGCCTAAACACTCGTCCACCATTTCACTCCCTGTACGGGTTAAATATTCACTAATGTGTTTCATTCATCCAGGGGAACAATTGTTAGGGCTTTGTCTCTGATTGGGACATCTGCATACTTTGCGCGACACTGAAACACATAGCCGACAGTAGATTTAGCATAAAACGTCAAATTTAGGCCAGCTGACATGTACTCTGTGTGTTAGGATGAAGTGAATTAACTCGTGCGGTGGATTTACTATTACTGTTGCATAAAGGATGACATGGTGGTGCAGCAGTTAGCATTGCCACGTCACAGCTCCAGGGTCCCCAGTTCTCCCTGTGTCCAGTGTTTACTCTGGGTTCTCCGGTTTCCTCCTAAACTTCCAAAACATGCCAGTGGGTTTGCTACACTAAACTTCCCCTAAGTGTGAATGACTATGAATGCATGTGAATGGACTGGCATGAGGTGCTACCAGCTACCCGTTGTACCACTGGGATTACGCTCTGGGAATTATCCATCTGGGTTAGACATACACTTACCCTTTATTTTCATAGTGAGTGAGCAAAGAAACATAATCACATAGTCACATTATAACTCATTAGAAAATGAAAGTTTTGAAAAGAAAATGTGACTTTTGCAATATGCAAAGTCATTACCTTACGTACTGTAAGGTTTGATCTCATATTCATTCATAAACCAGACAGAACCTTAATACTAACAAAGTGTCACAAAGTGTTATTGATAGCAGATGGCCTTGGTCTCTCTTCTGTTGGTCTCCACTGAGTTCTGGATTTCTGTCTGATTATAATTTGCTTTGAAGAAATTTCTGTCATACGCTGCCATAGCATGACAAATTATTTTACAAACATATGATTTAAGACCAGCATGACTGAAATTTTGTGACAAGAGTAGCCTAATTACCACAGTCATTATGCAATTAGGCTTGTATTATTTCAGGTGCACCATTTCAACAATGGAGCATTATTTAAGGTTCTTTGACATGACAGAGTATATTTAAATTTTACAATATGGTGTTGGGCTTGCTGTAATGTATTATTATTATTATGATTATTATTATGTTATTTCAGAAACTGACAGAAAATTATTATACATCTTATGCAGGGGCCTGAAAATTTTAAACAAGAGCCTTTTTGTTTACTTTTATCTGGTGACATGGTGAAGGGTTGTTAATCAAGTCACCAAAGGTTTTGCACTTTTCAGCGACATTTTAAATTGAGGTTAATCACACACTCCTAAGTGTAAGAACTGAAATAGTTAAATGGAAATGTAATATATGTACCATATGGACTATATATAATATATGAACAATGCATTGAAATCATTCATAAATCTATAATTCCTTCGATTGTTGTTATTACACCATGAGAAAAGGCACTAATTTCACTTGAACACGAAGCATGCCCTGCTTTATATTCAGAAGAATGTAAATTGGGCTAAAATGATTTTCTGAACGCTTGTCAAGGTTTTAATTTGCGAATGCTGCAGTGCAATAAAGTGGAAAGAAACAAAAAAAGAGAGAGTGTTAGTATAAAAGTGATTATTAATAAATCCACAATTTATGTAGAGATTACCCTAAATAAAAACAAACAAACAAATAAAAATAAATAAATAAATAAATAAATAATGATAATAATAATAATAATAATAACAATAATAATAATAAAGCAGGCAACAGTGGTGAAGGTGGTAGCTTGTGCCCACCTCACAAGGTCCACTTAGTTCAGGCCTTACTGTCTGTGTAGAGTTTTGGATGTTCTCCATATGGGTTCCTCCAGTTCCCTATTCTTACATTGTGCTCAGTGTTCTCAGAGCAGGCTCCACCACCACCCTGACCAGGATAAAGCATTTACTGAAGATGAATAAAAGAATGAATGATAATTTTATCATATACACTACAGTGTTTCCCAAAGATTTCCAGTACCCACTCTTCCATCTTAAGTATGATTTTGAATGATTTTGATTGGTACTTTATGGTTTCACTCAAAACAAACAAGAATGCTAAGTATATGCTGCACATATACTTACTCTCAATTGTGTGTGTGTGTGTGTGTGTGTGTGTGTGTGTGAGAGAGAGAGAGAGAGAGAGAGAGAGAGAGATGACTTCAGGCAAGCAGCTCTAACAAGCAGTTTTCTGCTCCTGGCAATAACTGTGATTTTCTGGTATTTTCATCAAAATGGACTGCCCAGGGATTTGCACTTTCACTACACAGCTAATCTTCACATGTCTTTGTGGCACCTCATTTAATTTGATTTCTTAAAGCAACTTCCCACTGGGTGGTCTGTCTTGCCCGCATGAACACGCAGGTCCTGGCTTGACCAAGACATGGTTTTCAGCACGAAGTTATGGGTGTGACATTAAGCCTGAGTAGGGAAGGCTTCCTGTCACCATGTTTAACATGTCTAAGGATGTCTCAGGGGGAAAGTGTTGACCTCCAATTATGTGATACCCTTCATAACCTGATGAATACAGTTGTATTTTATGGACCTACATCATTATTTGCATTCACGCACAGCATACTGTATAGAGTCAGGTCTCAAGTTTAAAACTTTGAGCTATACCAACCTGAGCTGAAACTGTTGTGGGATATGAGAAAGGCAGCTGAATTGGTGTCTTGGAGGTGAAGTTGCCAAAAAAAATTTGGGCACTGGAAAAGAGACACACATTTTCTTTCTTTTCTCAGTTGTTGCAGTGGAAAAAAGTTCACCGTGGTGTTCACTTATGTTTTATTTGATCTGCAATATGCCCCCCCTTTGCCTCTCATGGTCTTCACAATATAACAGCAATGGTTCTGTACATTGTACATACATTGTCTCCACTTACACTTTTCCTTTGTTTGCCTTTGTTAAAGGAAATTAATTAATATTTATTTCAGATTCTTTTCTTTAGAATAAGATCATGGTGGTTGTGGATTGTTCAACTTTTCCCCAAAATTACCACCTGCAGACCACTTTTTCCACATGCAGTCTTATCCCGAAACTAGCCTGAGTTGGCGTAAAAGCAATGACTCTTGCATCCCTGCCTGAAAGTGAACTGATTAAACCTTGGAGATAAGCAATCAAATTTTTTTTGGGCACCATGATCAGCCTTTTAGACATTTGTATTAACATCACTGTAATTCATAAGATAGACATGTTTTCATTTCATGATTTTATTTGTAAGGTCGCTGCTGTGAGTAAGGTCGACCAACAATCAAACTGGAAGAATTGGTGACTCTCTTTGACTACCGCCTAACTCTCTGAGGTCTTTTCTCTCAAGGAGGTCAACGCAGTTGTAGAAGGCCGAGACATATTACCTCTCACAGAAAAGATCTTCTGCTGTCAGTGCCTTGTCCCATCTGGCTTGGCAAACCTGACAGGCAGTGTAGATTTGTGGCATGTCCCGCTGACACAAATCCCTCCACTGCTTCCCATTAGCATCAATATTTGAGTGGAGGCAGTAGGTCCTAGATCAGGAACTGTCAATCTTTCCGGAGATGCTGAGCCCACCTTCATTCAGGGAGCGCACGTCAGGCATGAATACTTAATGCCAGACAGAGTGCGTATGTTTAAAATGCATCCCCTGTTGGGCTAAGTCAGCAAGAATGAGTGAGGATACTAGGCTGAAGATAATGGTATTGCTAGCTTGGTCTGTCTGGAAGTCTGATTATCGCACCAAGATTGAGGCAGCTTAGACATCTTTGGAGGTTCCTCACTCTTTTGCGCCATTACTTTGAAATCGGTATGTATCTGATAATTCCTTTGGAATAACATAAATCACAAGCCTTTTATTTTCTCTAACAATGTGGAAGAATCAATGTATCAACTATCAGTGGTGTAAAGGAGTGTATGTCAATGGCTGGAAAGTTCTGGAATGGAGTCCTTTCAACAATATCCTTTATATGGTCTTTATTATAAGTTTGAAATCTGTCCATAAAGTGTTCTTGTGTATTTGCGTGTGTTTGCAATAAGAAGGGATTCCAAGGGATTTAAAAAAAAATGTGAGGCTTATAAAGAACAGGAAAAAGGGAATCTTCATCACACACGGTCTACACTGGGTTATTCTCTGCACACTGCAGATAAAGTTCTATAACATTCCCAGTAATAACATGAATAATAGCAAGACACCCTGCATACCACTTTCTGGCCAAAAGTATGTGGACACCAGACCATCAATTAATTTCAGATTTTATTCCCCTTCGGTGTTATAATCACCTCCACTCCACTTTTTGGAGCATGGCTGTGGGGATTTGCTCATTCCCCACATGAGCATGAGCATTAGTAAGGTCATTGAGATGTCAAACGAGGAGGTCTGGGGTGTAGTCTGCATTCCAGTTCATCCCAAAGGTGTTCAGTGGGGTTGAGGTCAGGGTTCTGTTCAGGCCACTTGAGCTCTTTCAAACCAACCTTTGCAAACCATCTCTTCATGGAGCCCACTTTGTGCACAGGGGCATTGTCATCCTCTTAGTTCCAGTGAAGCAAAAACTTAAATCTACAGTGACTATAAGACCTTCTAGATAATTCTCCATCCACCTTCTACCGCTTACTCCTTCTTCAGGGTCGCAGGGGAACCTGGAGCCTATCCGAACATCAGGCACAGGGCGGGGTACACCCTGGACAGGGTGCCAGTCCATCGCAGGGCACAATCACATACACATTCACACACCCATTCATACACTATGGACAATTTAGACACGCCAATCAGCCTACCATGCATGTCTTTGGACTGGGGGAGGAAACCAGAGCACCCGGAGGAAACCCCCGCGGCACGGGGAGAACATGCAAACTCCGCACACACATGGCCCTGGTGGGAATCGAACCCCGGCCCCTGTGAGGCGAACGTGCTAACCACTAAGCCCTCTAGATAATTCTGTGCTTCCAAATTTGTGGCAACAGTTTGGGGAAGAACCACTTATGGGTGTGATGGTCAGGTGTCTGCGTACTTTTGCCCATACAGTGTACCACAATACAAGCATAACACATGCTGCAGCAAGACTAGCATTACCAGTATGGCTTTAGGTGCCCTTTCCTGTTCTACAATGCTGTTTGGCAGTTTAATTCCCCTTCACTACAGCTTCTCAATTTAGTAGTGTACATGCACTTATAGTTGGTTTTAGACATTTATTTATACCAAGGACAAAAACCACAAATATCTATCGGGCTTCAGTTGCTTTCAGTGGTTGTCAGGGCACATGATGTGGGTTGGAAGGGTAGATTGAATGAACTGGGCAATTTATGGAGGGTTGTCAAGAAAAAAAAGGTCTCCAGGTACAGAGTTTTCCCTCCCAGTGCTCAGGCTCTGAATAGACTTTTTTTTAGGCTAGGAAAGTATTGCCATGGCTTCACAATGAAGATCTGGTCTACTGCAGAGCATAAAGGAGGCCGTGTATAGAGGGGAGGGAAAATCCATCACTTCTTCTCCTGGGTTGGTGGGGTGGGGTGGGATGAAGGGGGGGGGGGGGGGGGTCAGAGGTTCTGATTAAAGCTTTAGGTTTGTGGAGTGTTCATACAGCACTCCTTTCTCCCTCATGTTCTTTTTTCCCCTCCCATCATGGTCTCTGCAGCCCTTTGAACTTCTGTTGGGCTGTCTTAGAAATCCATTCATCATTTTTAATGCTGAATATTTCAAAGCAACATATCTTTTTTTTTTTTTGTTCAAAGTCATGTCTCCTTATCTCTTGAACAGAAATAAAGAAGCCCTGGACTATAAACGATTCTGGACTGTTCACATGTAATATGACAAATTTGCTTTCAATTGCGAAGAATGATAAAATAGAAGCCATATACTTTGAGTAGGAAGGAGGCATTTCTATCTCTACAAAAATAAATTGTATGGTCCTAGATTGTTTGTTTATGTGGGGATAAAGAGATAGATAGAGAGCAAAGGAAGGAGATAGACTGTAAAAAAAAAAAAAAAAAAAAAGAGAGAACAGTCAGAGAGAAAAACAACTCAAGCATATGATGGAGATGCAGGCTACTGTAACATACCTCAGCCCTCCTCCTGCCGTCTGCTCCTTCCCAGCACTGAGAGAAACGGGGCCAATTAGGGATGCAAGGGGCAACTAAACGGAAGGCTTTTGTAATGCAGTAGCATACGTGAGACTTTGTAAATCTTTCATTGTGTCGCATACTTACACCCCAGCTCTCTCTGCTTGGGGCCCAGTGAATAACACACACACACACACACACACACACACACACACACACATACAACAACAACAACAAAAACATTGCAACCCCTATCTGCCTCACAGTTTGACAGCAAATACACCTGACAATACAAGAGCCTGCAAGTACGATAGGAGATTCAGAGTGCTATCAGAGGTCAAAGCCTCGGAAAATGAGTCAAACATCACTCAAAATCACGATTGTATAACAGTGAAATTGTAAATGATGTTTGACTGGTGCAAAAAGATTCTGACACGTTAAAATGAGAGGCTTATGTGCACGGTCACGGTGGGCCAATTTTCAGAGGCGCAATCTCTGGAAGCATGTTTAATATTGTTGCTGATACTGACAATGTGAAAATGAGGCAGAAATGTGCAAAGCTATGTGTGATGAGGTTAAAAAAAGGTGAATTGTTAGGTGAGGACTCTTAGCATCAGCTACTGTATATAGCAAAATCTCAGGTTTTGAAAGAAAGTTCTATCCAGTTGAATTAACTTTATAGCGCATAAAAACATATGAATGCTGTTTTCTCATTCGTATAAGCTGTGTAATGTGAGCTTTCATGAGCTCTGAGTGTGCGTGTGTGTGGGGGGTGCTGTATACACTTTCACTTGTCATGTCATGGGTTGGCATTTTCTGAAATCTCACATGCATGCTCTTTTATCCGCACGCCTACCAGACTATGAATATTAAGTAAATGCCTATATAACTATAACATGTCACATATATTCCTACAGAGATATACTCAAACCTAAACACTTTATAATGCATAAGCGAGTGTTAAGTCAGTAAGGTTGTGGGGAGGGACTGAATCAATCTTAAAAGAACACAAAGAGGAAGGGTTTGAGTTTGGGT
The DNA here is from genome assembly GCF_023375685.1 of Ictalurus furcatus. Taxonomy (NCBI): domain Eukaryota; kingdom Metazoa; phylum Chordata; class Actinopteri; order Siluriformes; family Ictaluridae; genus Ictalurus; species Ictalurus furcatus. The sequence goes on from NC_071280.1 coordinate 8,761,520, forward strand.
GAAAGGGACCGCATTGTCAGGAAGGCACCCGAGAATGGACGTGTAATAAATGCCAGGCCACACTCACAGACACACACATACAAACACCCCTAAATAATCATTGGAAAATCATTAGAAAGCTGGCAGAGCGGAGAGGCACAGATTGCGGGGTAGACAGAGACAAACCCCACATTCTGCTTCAGCACAAAGGCGGCAATGAGCTGGAAGGGAAAGGGGAGTGTCTGGCCATTTCAAAACATCTCTCTCTCTCTCTCTTGCTCTCTTTCACACACACACACACACACACACACACACACCTCTTCCCACCCCACATCTTTGCACACATTGAAAAAAAAGCAGGCCCGCCTTCCTGACATCTATCTGCAACTCTGAGTGGATGTGTTAGAATTTCATTCGTGCTGTGGTTAACAATTGTCCTGGCCTGGCAACATTTTATCTGTCTGACCCTCACCCTGGCCATATGTTGCCTGAAAGTCCTGCCTTTTACTCCCACCATTCTCAAATAAACAGCCTGGAAGACACAACTGTTCCCCCAATTGCTCGATTGCTATTCATGACTAGTTTTGTACAGTGCAGTAAATCTTCCTGGACATTAATTGACGAAAAGTGTCGCATCGAGGGCACAGAGCCTTGTACTGAAACCAAGCCCCCTTATGGAGCATATAGAAAGATTTATTTATTTTTTCTTATGATGGAACTGACTTTGCCTGGGCTATTGTAGAAATACACAGAGGGTTAAAAAAAATGCTGTGTTTGGATTTTAAGCTCCTTGTGTCATTAATTATGGTGTACCATATACATTTGCAGTGCACCCCCAGTATAGATCTAGAAGCAATAGATGAGACCGACTTTTACGGGATCTATTCTTCTAGCTAAAATCCTATTTATAAATTCTATTATTCTACAATCACTTCGACAAACAATGTGCAGTAGAAGCTTTTCCTTTTACTCCCTTGGTCCAGTATTTGTAGTCCAGAAACTGGGAAGGTTGTCCAATTGGAAAAAAAAAGCTTTCAGATTTTTTTTTTTTTTTGGAATGCACACAGCCAGGGATAATCTCAAGGACATCCTTGGTGTGCTTAAGTCTCCAGTTCCTGTCATGGGAGGAAGGGTTTTCTTTAGATCTTATTTCTCTTTTTTTGCCTTTACAAAAGAGCTGGCTGAGTTCTTCCAAGAAGAATAAGCACATTCTTAATCTGATTGGTATGCCTGCAGTTAGCAGAGAAAAGGAAAAGGAGGGCAAGATATACATATACAGCATGATGGAACCATCACATTTCAGGGATTTTTAGTTAAAATTAGCCTTTTAAATGGATTGAAGCAATGACTGTGAATTTTGCTGATACACTGTATATTGTAGTCATACTGGTTAATACTTTGATACTATAGTTTTATTATATTTTTTAAAATTTAGCTACTGATTTGACAATGCTATGCTCACTGCCTTAGATACTCATCATGGTATAGGTTCAAAAAGATAAATGCTTGCTTTTAGATGCTCCTGAGGTCATGAAAAAAACATGAAAAAACTCCCAGATGCTGCTGTAGACATAGCATCCTCCAAGCATTCCACCAAGGAAGGCTATAAGGAGGACATGAGCTTCCACACTGCGCGCTCTCAGTACCAGAATCAACAATTTCAGCTGAGCTGCCTGGTCATATACACAAGTGCACATGAAAAACACAGTACATCCTGTTAACAATACATCCTAAAAAAAATTACTGACCCTGGAAATGTAATCTTTCGCCTAAAATTTCTCTTGAATGGTTTTTGGCTTCAACTATGGAAAGGTCATGCAACCCCTAACAGGAAACAATGCTACCTGGACCCCACTAGCTTAGGGTCATTATTAGCCATGTTGCTTTATTATTATTATTTTTTAAAGATAGCATTGTTCTAGTTGTTCGCAATGTTGGCATTTCTGCATAAACTAACACCTGCATTTGTATGACCTGCTAACCTGATTTAAATTGAGTCCTGAAACATAGGAGTAAAGCATCCAGGTCACCATGGGTTTAAATTGGAAAGAGTTGTTATGCTCACGGATTGCAGTTACAGAGTACACTTGTATCCATATCGAGAGGCTCCTGTTCTCCCGAAGATACTCAAATACACTTATAACATTTTACATATTTTTTTTAATGCTTTTTATGCTATTCACTACATGCAAGCTTTGCTGAAAGATAGTTCAAGTTTAGAAGAGAAGGTTTAAAGTTTTTCCATCTCAGTTGCTAAAGCTACAGGATGTCAAGATTTTGGAACTATGCCATTTCTGGTAGAAAATTGGTATTGCGAGCTACGGTCTTTTAGCTCAGTGGTTCTCAAACCAGGAGCCGTGGTCAGTAACACCAGGGGGGTGGCATAGAAATGCTAGAAGATTATTTAAAAAAAAAATTTTATATCACCTGCAAGTCAGGTGATACAGCTTACAGTCAATCCTGTAAGTCAGGATTGTCAACCTTTGAACTATGATGCACATAAAAATGAGAAATATTAATAAATTAAATCAATTAAACAGCACAGTAAGACATGCACCAAGCGTTTTTAGATAGAAGACATCATCTCTTAGCTGAGAAAAGAGCCTAGCATGAAAAAAAAAACCCTGAAATTGCAAAAACATTATGATGCTAGGGGGCCACAAAGGGATGCACCCTACACAAAGAAGGCCTCATGCTGAAAAAGTTTGAGAATCACTGTTTTAGCAAGTGTACTGACGTAACATTGGCTATTTTGCTTTGTTGTGATCCCACAGCACTGTGTTTTCAGATTGCTGACCTAATCACAAGTGCTAAAGGTGTCCATGACTATGTTCCTTTTGCATGCTCAGAACACAGTATAGAACCAATGGACACAAGCTAATGCTAGTGTGCTAGATAAAACTCAAGGCTTTGTTGTAGGGGAAAAGCTTCTCACTGTTAAAATGCTTATGCAGGTCTATGGAGTGAGTTTACAAGCTCTCTTTGGCTCTCAGTGTGTCTTTAGGCTATCTGCCTCAGAGACAGTTGAAGGGAAAATACTTCTGTGTTATGATGCCTGTGGCTCTATTTTAAACGATACCAGAAATTTGGGGACAGGTTTTTGGCTGTACTTCTTTCAGGTGTGATGTGTAATATGTATGTAAGCTGGAGAATGTCACTTGAATGGAATTTCCTGCCAATTCAAACCCAATAGCTCTGATTGTGAATTACTGTGTAATTGCCAGAGTGACTCACAGCAGCTCAGGAACATCACATTGCATTTTTTTCTTTTCCAATACACAGTAATGTTGCACACTGTAGCTTTAGGTCCTCATCACAATTAACCCTAGTGTTGTGTTCAAGTCAGACTTCCATCTTTGATACATTTGGAATCAAACATTTACAGTCACTGTTGGAATGTATGGTAAATAATCTTCACATACATGAAATTAGTAAAATTAGCACAATTTATTTTTTATTTGCTGTAATGTAGACTGGAGATCAGAGAAAAACCTTGTTGAGGGATTATCAAAGACTGGTAGGCTAGACTGCAATGTCAAAATTTAGCCACGCTACTAGCTTTTTAAGAATTACGAATTTAATCAGGTTCAAAGGTACAATGAAAAATACCAAACAGTGACCTAAACAACAAAACTTGCTTTGCATACTGCACAGACTCATCACAGTGGCACATCGCAGTAGCACTGAGAAAAAGTAAATAAATAAAAATCAACGTTTCTCTTCCAAACCTAACAAATTCAGTCAGTCTCACTTGTGTGCATGTGTGTGTTAGTCTACATGAGTGGCAATATGTAGTCACAGTGATGTGTGCCTTGCAAATATATTTGCAGCATTGTTTGCACCTTGCTGGGTTTTTTTTTTTTTTTTTTTTTACATCCTTTTGGGGTGCCGAGCTGGGATGGAAAGCATAACAACAGCTAGCAGGTCTCAGCAAACTTTCCATTCCAACTACATGTCAAAATATGAAGAAAAAAACAAAACAAAACAAAACAAAAAAGACCTGAAACTAGTCCAAAAATTTTGGGGATACATTTTTCTTCATTTTCTCAGTCAGTATGGAATATATGTTTACCATGATGCACACAATTTGTTTTATTTGCAATATTTCTAATATACCATTTTGTCATTGCCTAGCATGGGCATGGCATAATTCCTCTTTACCTCTCTGAATCTTTAAAAAATAATTTAGCAAGTGTGCTTAACTGGTAAGTGACCAAGTCAATCAAATGATGGGCCGGTTGAACACAAGAATTCCATTCTCTGCATACTAAGCCAGGTAAATAGGAAATTTATGGAATGAAAAATTAATTTAAGTTTGTATGTCTTTGAGAACATATATGGGGTAGAATACACAGTCCCCTCCGAAACTATTGTTTTTGCTGTAGAATGAAGACATTTGGGTTTGAGCTCAAAAGATGAATACGAGAAGAGAGTTTAGAATTTCAGCTGTTATTTTCTGGTATTTGTATGTAGATGTTTTAAATGACATAGAACATAGCACATTTTGTATAAGACCACCCAATTTGTAGGTGGGCAAAAATATTGGAACAACCAATATTGGACTGACAGGTGTTTCTTGTTAGATTGATTGTTTAAACAATACATAGCTCTGAAAATATCTTGGTTTTAGCCTTCAGTTTCACCTGTGAAGACTGCATTTGTTTTTTATATATATATATATATATATATAAGACAATTCAACATGAAGATCAGAGAGCTATCTATGGGAGAAAAGCAAACCATTTTGAAGCTGAGAAAAGAGGGAAAATCAGAGGCATTGTACAAACATTGGGCATAGCCAATACAACAATTTGGAATGTCCTGAAAAAGAAAGAAGCCACTGGTGTACTGAACAACAGATTGAATGGGTCAGTCAAGTACAACAACAGATGATGACAGAAACATTGTGAGCGCTGTGAAGAAATTCTGAAAACAACAGTCAGTGACATCACCAGCAACCTCCACAGGGCAAGAGTTCACAGAAGACTTTGAGAGCAGAAATAGAGAGACAATACCACAAGATGCAATCACTCAAGATGAGCCACAATATTTCTGGAACCAAGATTAAACTCCAAAAGTGATGGAAAGGCCAAAGTGTGGAGAAAGAAAGGAACTGCTAAAAATCCCAAACATACAAGCTCCTCTGTGAAACACGGTGGAGGTAGTGTCATGGCTTGGGCTTGTATGGCTGCTTCTGGAACACATATTTATTGATGATGTAACTCATGATGGTAGCAGCAGAATAAATTCAGAAGTTTCCAGGAACATTTTGTCTGCCAATTTACAGATAAATACATCCAATCTAATTGGGAGGAACTTCATCAGGCAACAAGACAATGACCAACAACATGCTGCCAACACAACAAAGGTCTTTATCAGGGTGAAAAAATGAAAGATTTTAGACTGGCCATGTTAATCACCATATCTTACACCAATTGAGCAGTATTTCACCTCCTGAAGAGAAACCCTCACGAAACAAACGACAACTGAAAGACGCTGCTGTAAAAACCTGGAAAAGCATCACAGATTTAGAAATCAACGATTTGACAATGTCAGTGAGTTCAGACTTGATGCAGTTATTGCAAGCAAGGGAAATGCAATTGTTATTTACTTTAATTTATTCCAAGACTTAATCATTTCCTATACTTAAATGCCTAAAAATTGGCTGGTCTGATACAAACAGTTCTATTTTTATGTTGTTTAACACATCTAGATGTACATAAGAGGAAATAAAAACTTAAATCCTATACTTTCATCTCATATCCATCTTTCGGTCTCAAACCCATATGTCTTTGGTGTATAGCACAAACAAATGAATTGGCTTTGCCGTTCCCATAGTTTCAAAGGGGACTGTATGCATCTTTCAAAATCAGGGGTCATCAACTGGCAGGTTGCCTACTTTAAAGATATGTAGCAAAGCAGATCAATGTAGATAGAAATTGCCATAGTCCAGTGAGTTTTTTTGAACCATAAACTATTGTGGCTTCTATAGCAGATTCTTCAGATTACAGATTGCAGTTTATCCAATCCCATGCATTTATATACAGTGGTACTTGAAAGTTTGTAAACCCTTTAGAATTTTCTGTATTTCTGCATAAATATGATCTAAAGCATCATCAGATTTTCACACAAGTCCTAAAAGTAGACAAAGAGAACCAAATTAAACAAATTAGACAGAAATATAATACTTGGTCATTTATTTATTGTGGAAAATTACCCAATATTACATATCTGTGAGTGGCAAAACTATGTGAACCTCTAGGATTAGCAGCTAATTTGATGACAATCAGGTGTGAGTGAGCGCATTGATCTACTTAAAGAACAGGGATCTCTCAAAGTCTGATTTTCACAACACATGTTTGTGGAAGTGTATCATGGCATGAACAAAGGAAATTTCTGAGAACCTCAGAAAAAGAGTTGTTGATGCTCATGAGACTGGAAAAGGTTACAAAACCATCTCTAAAGTGTTTGGACTCCACCAATCCATAGTCAGACAGATGTGTACAGTGTACAAATGGAGGAAATTAAAGACCAATTTTACCCTCCCCAGGCGTCGACCAAAAAAAAAATCGCTCCAAGAGCAAGAAGTGTAATAGTCCATGAGGTCACAAAGGAGCAAAGAGTAACTTATATGCAACTAAAGGCCTCTCTCACTTTGGCTAATGTTAATGTTCATGAGTCCACCATCAGGAGAACACTGAACAACAATGGTGTGCATGGCAGGGTTGAAAGGAGAAAACCACTTCTCTCCAAAAAGAACCTTACTGCCCATTTGCAGTTTTCTAAAGATCACGTGGACAAGCCAGAAGGCTATTGGAAAAATATTTTGTGGACGGATGAGATAAAAATATAACTTTTTGGTTTGTTTGGAGAAAGGAAAACACTACATTCCAGCACAAGAATCTTAACCTTAACCTTATCTGTGAAACATGGTGGTGGTGGTGGTATCAGGGTTTGGGCCTGTTTTGCTGCATCTGGGCTAGGACAGTTTGCCATCATTGATGGAAAAATAAATTCTGAATTATACCAGTGAATTCTAAAGGAAAATATCAGGACATCTGTCCGTGAACTGAATCTCAAGAGAAAGTACAAGACAATGACCCTAAGAAAATAAGATGTTCTATCAAAGAATGGTTAAATAATAAAGTTGTTCTGTATTGAGGAATGGGCTAAAATTCCTCCAAGCCGTTGTGCATGACTGGAAACTGTTAGTTGCAGATATTACTACACAAGGGGGTCACACCATATGCTAAAAACATATATTTTTGCCACTCACATATGTAATATTGGATCATTTTCCTCAATAAATAAATGATAATTTAAGCACCACTGTAAGTAGTTTAGCTGAAGGCAGCTCATTGAACCAGTGCCTAGCTACAGGGATGGAGACATTAGCTCAGAAAGAGGAGAGGTTTGCTGATTTTCATAGATGTTTTCTTTTATTTACCCTCTCTGGTCTGATTAGTGAACTGAAGACATGGATTGTTTAAAAAAAACAAAAAACATTTAAAACACAGTGGATAAGGAAGTACGTATTTATTGTCCCTGCTTTAAATTCTGAATAGATGTATCACACCACGAGTCAAAAGTGGTAACTTGAAGCGCTGCTACAAAACAAAACAAAACCACTTTGAATATTATTATTTATGGCCATAAGGTAATCATTAATGGGTAAGTATTAAAAGGAAACTGTTGTCACCATTTTATCATGTTAGTTGCTTATTCTGACTCTTGTTAGCCTGGAATTTTATGTAAAATCATTCTGCCCTACTATCATTATTAATCAGCATGTTACTTGATTAGGAGCCAACTCTGATGGTCCTACAGCCTTGTTGTTTGATTCCTCCACTTATACCTCTGTTTACATTGAAGCTTTAAATATATATATATATATATATATATATATATATATATATATATATATATATATATATATATATATATATATATATATATTTTAGAATTGACCTCTGCCAGACACCTCTTGCGAAGCTCTCCTGCCTTTCCACTCTCTAAATGTCAAAGAGATTCTGCCTCTCTCCGTCAGTCCTGTGCTTCTGGCCCTTTATTCCTTCCACTATGAGCTGACCTCCAAGTGCCACATCTGTCTTCGTTAATATTTTGTTCTACACCAACTTATCCAAGCCAATGCTTTCAGAGTTTCGACACAATCCCAACTCAAGTGTCATTTTGTAAAGGCTTGTCTATCAATAACAATTAGGCTGAAGTGCCACGGTACCTTAAACATAATGGCCACAATGAAGTCGGGAGAGGAAAAAGACTTTCTTTAGAATTAAAATCAGTGGTGTGAACAGTTCAAGGTTTCTGATTTTATGTTTACAAGTAAATGTTCAAACGTTCTGAAGCTAGATCACATTTAATGAAGGCATTTATTTGCTGGAAAGATGCTAAAAAGTATTTTTATAGCCTTTCAACCCTCAGCCTTTCTCTTTCCCTCTCTTGGCTTCTCAAATACTGACTCAGACAGTCATGCACAGTGACACACGTTGACTCCGACATATAGGATTGGACACGTATCCTGTCACATGAATTTAATGGCACCCACACAAACATGCTGGAATTCACACCAAATCAGAGAGCAGCAACTGTCACAGAATCATGCACTCCCTCACTCGGTCTCTCTTTTACTCAAAATCACTCTCTCTCTCTCTCTCTCTCTCACACACACACACACACACACACACACACACACAACACAATCCCTCCTTGCGCACAAACACTGTATGTCCTTGACACAAGCTCTACGATTCCTGACAGGCCGGCACAGTATGTGTGTGAGGTCTCTGCCTCAGGTATCCCATGCAGCCGAAGGTCGGTTTAAATATTAACACCTAAACTGCAGGCTTTAAAGAGCAGCTGAAACACACACACACACACACACACACACACACACACACACATTCCCTGACCAGTGACAGTCACCCTAGCGTGTGCTTATTTATTAAAAGGCCACTGCTTCATGCTGTGTTGCACTGATGCTTCAGGTGGTCACGAAAGTAAAAAGCTTGAGTATGAAATGATATGTATATAATCTGAAATGAAAGATTGAAGACTGGCTGTAGCATGGATTTTTAATTACTGCAGTCGGAAGAAACATGCATGTTGTCTCCAGGGTACTGTTCCAAACTCAAATTTAATTTTGGCTTTATGAAGACCATGATTTTGTAGGCAGGGTTTTGTGAGCAGTTAATTTAAATCAGATTTAATTTTGTACTCATGAAGATCATGATTCTGTGGGCAATTAATGAATCGATTACTTTTTAATTAATACTCTATTGCTGCATTTCCTTAAGAATAACCTCAGTGCTTGAAATGCAGCATTTCTGTTTTTCTAAAATAAAATAGACTTCACTGTATGACATTTACAGTGATTCTTATTAAATTTCTGAAGTTTTTCAGTCAAACGTGTGAGTGAGTGATTTTCTCTTTGTCTTTTGTTGTTTGATTAACATTAATGACATATACAGCAGCAGGTTTATTAGACTGCTGTCACTTTAAGACCTAATGAACAGATCCAATATACTGTACTGACACACCGTCGATTTTTTTCCCAACTGTTTACATTCACTTAAGACATAACCGACTGTTTTTGCAGGATTACTCGGCCAGACCTGCATTTTGACATGATGTGTGTGTATTTATTTGACCGTTCAAGCGTAATAAGCCGCTAAAGTGAACTCAATTTGGTACTCACACAATGAGGCGGCTTTCTGTGCAAGAGTGTGCACTTAATTTCTTGTTATCATAATTTTTTGTTGTTATTTATTTTTTATCTTTTCATGTTACGTATGAAGTGGACTCGACTGTACACGGAAAAAGTACACGGAGTCCGTGTCAAGTTTGAGTACAGATTTACCCGAGTGTGCGACGAGTCCAAATTTGTTCACACTCGAGTCCGAGTCCGGGATCGAGTATCCCGACTCTAGGCTTTTCTATTAATAACAATTAGGCTGAAGTGTATGCCGTGGTACCCTAGACATAATGTGTACATAATAGTGTAGAATAAGCGGCACAGAAAATAGATGGATGGACCCCTTACTATGGTGATATGGGAGACACCTGAAAACACTACACTGCACTCCCTGACCAAATGTGAATAAAACTCACTTGGTGAAAAAGCTAATTCACTGAAGGGGAAAGGACATAGGGCGCAAAGACATGAATTCCATAGGTTACTTTCGCTTTGCACATTTTTCTTTTTTTTTTTGCAACATTATCTAGGTAAACTTTATGAATTTCTGTGAGCAAAAACAAAACAAGAAGGCAAAACTGTGGTCTCTTTGGTTGAATTTTTTCTTTTAAAGAATTGCTTATTATTAAGTAGTTTTCACACCAGACTTTTGCCTTGCTGTGTTCTTATTATTGCTTGACACACAGCTGAAAAACAAACAAGTCTTTTGTGTTAAAAATCCATTTTCCCCCTCTCTGCCTACTTGGATTTTCTTGTTAGCAATGTTGGCGCTTCAGTATAACATGTTAGATAATTATCAAGCCCTCTATGGAATTACAGTGGCCTATTAGACTGGGATTATAAACCATTAGAATGGTCCTCATACAAATGCACTGAATAACTTTATTTTAAACATTATTTCATTCCATTTAGCCATGAGTTCCAGTTTTGCCCAGATGCTGCACTGCAATTTTAGTAGATCCAAAAGCTCATTTAAATAAGAGGTATTTCTGGAATTATACAAAAGTCTTTAATGGATGCCCTTCACAATGGGACCTAAAGCCATGTCTAACATAATCAAATCCTGTCTTCAAAAAGACATACTTATTAACATACTTGTTAAACTTTTACTTACAGTAAATAGAGTACTTGGTAGAAACAATAAATGGTGCATCTCACCCTCCGTAGTTGGTTCCCTCATTACCTAATAACATGTCTCCTTTGAGTTTTACAGATATATAGCTTTGTTGCTTGTTTTCTCAACACTATTCTGTTTCCCGCTCTTTATTTATTTCCAGGTCAGTATCAGCAGTCTGGCCCTTGCCTGCTCTTTTTAACGTAATTGTTAATGAACGTGCATGCTTTGCATAAAAAAGGCCATCTCTCATTTGGACAGAATGACACAAATTTGTGTATTTATGAGTCATTAGCACTCGGGTCTGTGTCTGTTTTTCCACCTTATTTATTCAGCTGAAGTCACATGCACTAATTAGTCCCTAGGAGGACCCTGGGGCGATTTCGACCTCCCACTGATTAAAAAAAACAAGTCTGTCTCCACTTTGCACTTGCACTCAGCATGTGTGTGCAAGACACACACACACACACACACACACGATCGTGCACCGAAGCACAAGCTCAAATCCATGTGACACACCCACACACCCTTACACAAGCAAGATAACACCAACTAATTGCCTACACGCTCAGCCTGTCAGTGTGTTTTCGCTGTCTCCCTGCTTTCCTCATACAAACACAGAAATGCAGGTTTCCTCTCCATCCATCATTTGCTCCTTCTCCATTTTTTTTTTGGCTCTTTCTCAAATGACAACCCCCCCTCCCCCCCCTCATTATCTTGCTGCATAATGTATTGACAGTGTGTGCCCCTTTGAGAACAGAAGGCAAGAACTATTGTGGCTTTTTTCGTTTTCACAGCCTCCACATTTGCCTTATCTTATCATCAGGGTTGCCAGACTGAACTCAGAATTTCCAATCCAGTCATATAACAGAACCCATACGCTATTCATTTGATTTAAATATTATGGTGTGATCTCTAGCAATATGTTTGTGCACCATTTAGATTTGAAAAAAATTAATGTATGGGAATTTTACAGTCTACAGCTTTGCTAATTGCATTGCTTCCAGGACTTCATAATAAGATGCAGTAGGGCCTAACCTTTGCACCAAATAAAGACTAAAATCACCTAAAATCACCATCTTAAACACTTGATTTGTCTTCTCTGCCTATTTTTCTATGGCATCTCATGAATAAATCCATGAATTTCACAAACTGCGGCATGATATTTTCCATATTCCTTGAGTGTAGGCGATGTCCTGGGACAAAGTTCACCATATTCAGCCACCCACTCAGAAACAAGCTTTAGTATCAGTTAGCAGAAGTGAGAATTTGAAAGTGAGGCATTTAATTAAATCTTTTCACCCCTCAAGTTGGTTGTCTCAGAGTGGAGACTTTTAAAAAGAATGAGTATGCAGGCTAAATATCTAGCACTCAAGAAACAGAAGGACTTTTTTTTTTATTCCGTGAAAAGGACTGTGGAAAAAGTACTTCATTTTCAGAATGGGCTAAAGCTCTTTCCCCTATTGAGTAGCGTCTCTTTCACAAAATGGACGCCCTTCACATCGTGACCAAGACCTAATGGAGTTAGCAGCATAATCACTGGTGTAGATGGAGTGGCCTGGTGATTGCGGTGAAGAGCTCTTTCCTTTAGCAATTTCTCTGAAATTGGCCTGTGCAGTATGAGAGGTTCTTGGGAAACATAGAAAATGCACACAAAGGGATGGAATAAGGGGTGGGGTGGGGGTGGGGGTGGGAAGGGGGGGGTTGATTTGGTGAACAGAGGACACAAAGCTTTTCCAAGCTAGTGTACCTCTACGCTAATCTCTTGTTCCCTCTTTTGCTCACGTTTCACACACACACACACGCACACACGCACACACACATGCACACATGCACACCCAGACACAGCATCAAGTCTAGCCTTGTGAGAACATTTCACACATCCTAAAAGCTACATAATGACAAGTCTGTCGTATTCACCCAACCTGACAACTGGAATCAAGTTCAATTTGCTGTGTTGTTATATCATTACTCTGAGATCCTCAGTGATGATTGAAAAATCTGGAATGATTGTATGTTCTTTGTAACGTGTTTGCATAGAGGAGAATATAGTATGTCAGTAGAAGGGGTGCTACTGCCATATTTGTATTCAAGACAGCATAGAGCCATGTTCTGAATGCTCTGAGCCACTTTCAAATATGGCCAACTTCTGCAAATTAGAAAAGCATCTGAAGAAAGCATTTATCTTGGGGAATGAAATCAAAGAGGATCCAAGGCCGGAGCCTATGATCTTCAGCCTAACAGAGCCCGAGGGCATCAGGCCTGATCCAAACACAGAGTCCCCGATCCCTGATCTAAATCTCTGAGGAAACAACTCAATCGATTTATTAGTCCTCGCTTCAAGCGTTTGCCTCAAGATCACAGAGGATTTGAATAGACATATGTTCTGAGTGATAACAGGGTGAAGGTAATTCACAAAGGTCTATGCATACGACATATGAACAGCCTGTTATATTAGGTACAGAGCAAATACAGAAAGATCACAAAGCCCTAAAATATACAAGGTGCTGTAATTTCATGAGCAGTGTGAATTTTTGTCAGAGTGCATCACTTGAATTAGTTTAAATCCAGGAACAGTAGGAGGGGAGTAGCATTGGGGGAGCCTAAAGCTCATTTAGCCAGCCATAATCCTGTTGTTTTAACCACAATACAATCTTTTACTTTCCCTAATTATAGACTGGAAAATGTAGATGGCAAATGCTTTTCCGCTAAGCCTTTGATGTTTATGCCTGACCTCATTTAGGTCAGATCAGACCGTGATGGGATTTTAGAAATTAAATTATTACACTAGCTAATCCTTATTAATTCATATTTGTTTTTGTTTTCTTTTTTTCTACATGGATTTATCTCAGTTTAGATTAGCCATTATAGCAATTCATTATTTCAGATCAGACTTTTAAAAGCTGATTTAATTAAGGATTGTGACATTCCAAAAAAAAAAACCCCAAAAAACAAACACACACACACACACACACACACACACACACAAAAAAAAAAAAAACAGAGCTAGAGAATTGTCTCTGGATAAGATGCTTTTCTGTCAAAAAAAAGGTAATTATCAAACTGAGTGATATGAAGGATAGCTGATGCTTTATTAAAACTAAAGCTTATCAACTGATTACTTTGAATTAGACAGCTTAGGCTGCTCTCTGCAGTGGAAAAGCCCATCAGTGCACCTGTATCTCTGGATTTGTATATAACATGGCCATATAAGGACACCCTATCGATTTTTATATTATTATTATTATTATTATTATTATTATTATTATTATTGCTGATAGAATTTATTCACTTATTCACACCCACTATACTTTTATTTGAGGAAACCTTATTATGTCCAGTGTAGAACTTCAATAAGGGTGCTATGCCTGCACTGATTTGTAAACTTTCATAAAATTGAGCATTATTTGAATCATTTTATCATGTTTGAAAGGTGTATATAGGTGTATCATTTATGTAACAAATGATAGAGGAGGAGATTTTCCCATTTATATCATTATTGGAGTTCAGTAAACAAATGACCATGAACATTTTAACATCATGCAATCTTGCCTTAGCTATAACATGCAGTATATATTATATATTTTGTTAAGCCTGTTCTAGCCGTAGCCTCAGATTTCTGTTGTTGGCTGAATTGAGTGTAACACGATGTGGTCATCTGATGTTGTAGCTAATCTGCCTCAAGGATCGGCATCTTGTGTGATCTGAGATGCTTTTCTGCATACCATGGTTGTAAAGAGTGTTTATTTTAATTACAATAGACTTACTGTCAGCTCAAACCAATCGGGCTATTCTCCTTTGCTCTTTCTCATCAATTAGATGTTTCCACATGCAGAACTGCCATTCACTGGATGTTTTTCTTTCTGCACCATATGTTTCAACTCTAGAGAGAGAGAGTTGTGCATGAAAATCCCAGATCAGCCATTTCTGAAACGCTCAAACCAGCCTATTAAGCATGCCACAGTGAAAGTCACTAAGATTACATTTTCCCCCATTCTGATGTTTGATGTGAAAATGAGCTGAAGCTCTTGACCTGTATCTGCATGATTTTATGCACTGTAGCTGCCTTGTGATTGGCTGATTGCATATTTGCATGAATGAGCAGGTGTACAGGAGTTCCTTCTGAAGTGGCTAGTAAGTGTATATTATATGGTACATTAATGAACTATTTGCATTCTAATACAAAAAAGGTACATATGTGGCAAATACAAATGTTAAATGTGGGCAGAAACCATACTAATCTTTGTGCATAGCAGTGTAGTTTTTAAGATGAAAACCCATGGTGTGAAGAAAACGTCATCCCCACACCTTCAGCAACACATGCTCAATGACATTCAGGATGCAGCCTGCCAGCCAGACTGTATCGCTTGGTCCCACAGCTTGAAGACGATCGTTCTAGGTGTTAAAAACCACCCGCAGGCAATCTTTTTCTTTCTCACTCTGTAGAATATCTGAACCATCCCTATTACCTCCAGCTCTCTGAACCAATTTTGCTACAACGTTTGAGATTCACTTGTTTTTTTTTTTTTTCCAAGTGTCTTGATACACATTTGAAAGAAATACCCCCTGCATCCCCTCCCCAGCCTCTCCTCATACAGAATGAGACTCTTGTAGCATTCCAGGTCTATCATTACCAGCAAAACCTCACACACTGGTATTTAAAGGTCATGATTTTTGCTGTTGGAAGAACAAGCATTAGAATTTGGGAAACTGCCATTTTGTAGCATGCCAAGGAAGTGTTTTGCTAATTTATTTGCACATTCTACTTTTTTTTTTTAACAGACTGCTTCAAATTGTGAAAAGCACATCCACATGCTCAAGAAACTATCCAAGACAAAATGAAAATGATACCTTGTGCTACAGAAATGGCACACACTACCTATATTACCCACTCTTGCACTTGATACTTAATTTGTGCAAAAGAGACCCCTTCATTCTTTCAAAGATAAAAAGACATCCGCATAACGATTCATTTTTAGCATCCACATCAGGTTCTTTTCTGTTAACAATTGGTTTTAGGTGGATTATAAACGGTATAAGGTAGATTCTTGTGAACCCAAACGCAACAGTACCACCAGTGTTCATAAGAAAAATATACAGAATGGTTTGAAGGAGCGATGCTGGGGCTGATTTCTTTCTAGCCCAGACTGTAGATTCATAAAGCCTATCGATGTCAGTTATGTCTGATGATTACATGTCTGATGAGTGAATGCCCCCCTAGATTTGATCTCCAATTGAGATTATATTTTTCAGCCAGCTTTGCTGATGCATCTTCAGCAGTGATTGAGAAGGCATGCAAATGAGGTGGGTTATAAACTCTATCATGCTTTTCCCCCAAAATTCTTTGGAGGAAAAACTGAAAATATATAGACTAAGTCCAATCAAAGTACAAGTTACACAAAAAGGCAGACAAATGGTGGTTCGAACTAAGGGGTTACAACTTTTCTGTTTACTTTCATGTTTGTTATTCAGAGGAAACATGGCATGAACCCAGTAGGACATTAGGGACTTGAATAGATGGTTACTAGAAGCACTTAAAAAATAAAAAGCACGGATGCAGATGCCTATCTGCCTCTAAGTGTGTGTGTGCATGTTTGTATAATAGTTTGCCCCACATCATTCTTATTATGCCATTAATCATACCATGTGACAACGCATTGCTCGAATAATTTCCATGTTATTGACAGATTTTTAGCTGTTCCATCTAAAACCATGACAAAAGTAGTTATTATGTGTCATATGTTTACTTTACTATTTTACACTATGCAGTAAGCTGAATCCCCAATTACTTGATACAACTTTCTGTTTTATTACACTCAGACCATATTGCATACTAGTTTTCACAAAATGGATGCCTGTACTTGCTCAGATATGTATAGTCATATGTATATTCTTGATGATCTGCCCTGTCACGTTGTTGTGTACATATTGACAGCATAAGTTTCTGATGCTGATAAGGGCATCACATCTGCTGCTCTGTGCCATGGGATAGCATTTACACAAAGCCTGTCCTCACCTTTTCAAAGCAACATTCAACCTCCCTCCAATGAAGGCCCTTAGGAGAGCATGTTAACAATGAAACAACACTTCTGCTTCTCACACACCACACCTCCAGCTCTCCTTGGCTGTGTTACAGAAAGCCTGCGACAGCATCATCCATTGTTATGGCAGGAGCGGAGTCTCAAGGGATGCTAGCAAGATGGAGTGGCTACCATGAGCCACAGAAAGGATTTATGCCACGTTCCTCTGGCAGTGCTCTCCGTGCCATGAGCACCGAGCTGGGGAAGGAAAAACAGCGCCATTGGCCAAAGGTGATGGCTAGCTAGCCCTTAGGGACGCGAGGGTATTAGTGATGAGAGAATTTGTTGGTAGACAATCAAAGGGGGAAATGAGAATAAGAATGAGAGTCAGTACACATTTTTTTTTGTGAGGTGGCTTACATCAACAACACTTTAATCTAACACAAGGGGAAAAATATTTCATGATGAATTTGTCTCACTATTTTTTTTCTCTGAAGGTTTAAAGAGAGGTTATGTGTTTTGCCATAAAATTCAATGGAGGGTTTCTTGGATATATAAGACCCCAAGGCGCTGGAGGTGCAGATATTAAAATGACTGTGAATGATGGCTGTGATATGCTGTTGCATATTTAAGGCTGTGGCAGGCTTTCCCAAAAGCCAGATATGGAAACTGGTTACAGTACCAATCAAGTGTACAGAAAATAGTGAAGATAGATCGTTACTAGTCGGGGTTCTAGATTATCCCAAAATGGGCACCAGGTATGTTTACCTAATACAAGATTTTTTTATTTATTTAGAGCAAGGGCAGCAGCTTCAGAGTCCTGGATTGACTTCTGAGTTTGAGTTAATGCCTATATGGAGTTCTGCATGTTCTCTTGTGTCTGTATAGGTTCCCTCTGGGTTTTCTGGTTTTCTCCCTCCCAAAACATGCCAGTAGGTGGATTGACTGACAGAATGTGAATGCTTGTGTGTGTTCATGGGACTAGTGTACCATTCAAGATATACCCGCTCATGCCCATTGCTCCTGGTGATATGCGCCATGACCCTGCCCAGGATAAAGTAATCACGGTAGACTGATGAATGAATGAATTTAGAGCAAGACATGTGACCGCAAACTACTTCAGCAGGGTGCTACAAAACACAATTTTCTACACAGTCTACTTTCCCTTGGAAATAGCAGGGATTGTTCATCAATATACTAGTGTGCATCAGTCAAATTGTTACGATTTTTTCTTAAATTACTATAATAACTGTAATTATGTCACAATTGTGTCTGGCAAAGTCACTGTGTTAGTTTAAAAAGAAGAAGTAAAATGCAGAAATCCATCATACATTACACAGCATTTGATGAAATCAATGAGCCTAAAATGAAAAGCGGCTATTGTTCTTTTTCCCCCCCTGCCATTAATGTGATTCACTCATTTATTCTCGCTGTACAATCCGACATCTCACTGATGCTGGTCTTTGTCTTTCTGTCTTTCTGGTCGGCCAATATCTTGCTCGCTTCTGCCATCTAGTGGTTACATAAGGATACAGGTTTTGTTTATTCAGGCGTAGAGGTCATCATAACATTCTTTTACAAATTAGGGAAGGGCAGTGTACTATATGTAGCTAAATGTACTCTGTTCTCATTTATTTTAGATTGGTGTGACATTTGTGTCTCCATGGTATTATATTTATATGTCAAAATGTCTCTAAAGTAAAGATACATTTTACATCAGTAAAATGTGAGATAAATAAAACATCTACAGCACTGAGAAAACAGTATTTTTGACTGTCCCAGCCCACTATATCTACACTTGACTTTGAAATACATTCATAAAAATACTCAAATACAACTTTTGTGACCTACAACATTTACTCAACCCTGTTATGTGAACACCTGTATGAAATATTTTGAACACTCCACAGGTCTCATATTCTACCTTAAGTTACATCATACAAATTTCCTGAAGATCATGGGAAGAAGAAAATTATGTTCTTCTATTTAATTTTCAGTGATTTTGTATTATTGATTAATGAGGTCACTTTAAATGTACAGCACTGCTTCCCAAAGTACATATTGAAAGTAAATTAATTCTTTTAAAAAATGTATGGAATCACCTTTAATTGCTCAACCTTCACTTTTTTCCCCTCAAACAACTTTCTACATTTCATCCATGTTAGCTGGTTAACTTGTAGTGTGATACATATTTTCGAATGTGTTTATAACAAAGGCCCCAGTAACCATCTGCCAGCTTAAGAAAAATAAAATCTATTTGTTTCAGTTCACTTACTGTATATTGCTCTCTAACTAAAACATGCAACTTGGGATATTGTGCTTTAAAACTTTTGTTTCAGTGCAATATCTGTTGTATAGATGATCTCCCTTACACACAATCCTACACACTAGTATACTTACAACACAAACCGGTGGGGGAATACTAAAACTAACTACCTAGGGCCCCTAGGTGTAGGAGACCCTCTAGGGGCTTGGACTAAAAGTGTCAAGAAATGGGAATTGGGACCTCAGAGACTGCATTTGCACAGGAATGTGTAGAACAGCCCTGAACATTTTTATGCACTGTTTAGTATGGTAATATATGGCTTTGGACAAAGCCACAACTGTGAACCTACTACAGTATAGAATAGTATGTCAAATAGCATGTCAGAATATACACTATGTTAATACACTATTTAATACGATAATAGATAGGTGGCATAGAGTACTATATTCTTTAGGTTTTGGTTGTAGATAGCCTAGGTATCACAATATTTCACCCATTATGATGTCTACTACTAAATAGTAAACTGGAAAGTAGGTAGGATACCGTTTTAACGGACTATTTTGGCAGTACCTGTGTTGAATTTTATATATTAATGCTCCAAAACATTTGGTATAGTACTTTTACTACTATGGCTACTGTTTAGGATACTAGGCTATAGTAGTATATGCATTTTGAAATACATGCCAGTTGTATTCATCTTTTGATTCATCCTAAATAATTAGTAATTAAGTGAATCACTCATCCAAGCCATGAAAGCTAGACGTGTGCTCTGTCATGTGGTAATATGTTTATTTAGGATGTATCCACTGTGTGATCCACTGTGTGACCTTGAGAGCTCTCCACAGTTGCATGAAATGGTGCAATCTTTTCTTTGCACATGCGCAGATGTTCGAGTGCACCTGCTGTCTCACACTAATACAAATGTGTGCTTGGGTATGGAATGCATCTGGTTGGCAAAGAAAGATATATTAATGTCATTTTTTTAGGGAAAGGGTTGCTTGTCGCTCTGAGTTGCCATCACCTCTCCCTTCAGGTGACAAAATGCAATATGTGGTGTGAAATTGGGTCAACACAACACTGAAATAGCTGTGAGGAAGACGCAGGATGAGGAATGCATTTGCATATTCATATGGGCAGAATGGGCCTTCAAAAGGACACTTTCATCCTCCCTTACTCTGCACTCTGCCTCCAAATGAAGGGGAGGTTTAAGGGAATTCAATATAGTATTGTTGGTTTCTGAATGATAAAAAACAAATGAATTTAATTGCTGAAATTTTGTATTTATTGAAGTATAAAGACTGGGCTTCAAAAGGAAGATTTGTCAAGGTCCGGTCATTTCCAACATTTCCAACAATGGAATTTTGAGTAGTAAAAATAGCAGTAGTAACTCAAATTTGTGATATTTTAATAAGATCATATGGCCAGATCATATAGAGCAAAGTTATCCAATCTTATGAGCAAAGGTTTGGTTTGCCTAGAGCTTTTTTACAGTGGTGCTTGAACGTTTTAGAATTTTCTATATTTCTGCATAAATATGACCTAAAACATCATCAGATTTCACACAAGTCCTAAAAGTAGATAAAGAGAACCCAATTAAACAAAAGAGACAAAAATATTACACTTGGCCATTTATTCATTCAGGAAACTGTTCCAATATTACATATCTGTGCATGGCAAAGGTGTGAATGACAAAACCTTTAGGATTAGCAGTTTAATTTGAAGGTGAAATTAGAGTCAGGTGTTTTCAATCAATGGGATGACAATCAGGTGTGAGTGGGCTCCCTGTTTTATTTAAAGAAGAGGGATCTATCGAAGTCTAATCTTCACAACACATGTTTGTGGAAGTGTATTATGGCATGAACAAAGGAGATTTTTGAGGACCTCAGAAAAAGAGTTGTCTCTAAGGAGTTTGGACTCCACTAATCCACAGTTAGACAGATTGTGTACAAAATTGAAGAAATTCAAGACCATTGTTACCCTCCCCAGGAGTGATCTACCAGCAAAGATCAATTCAATGCAATTCAGTTATATTCGTATAGTTCTTTTAACAATGGACATTGTCCCAAGCAGCTTTATAGAATATATATATTCAGAATATCGATTTTAAAATGTATGAATTTGTCCCTAATGAGCAAGCCAGAGGTGACGGTGACAAGGAAAAACTCCCTGAGACAATATGAGGAAGAAACCTTGAGAGGAACCAGACTCAAAAGGGAACCCATCCTCATCTGAGTGACAATGGATAGTACAATTATAAGTAAATCCTTTTTGGACAGCATCCAAACATCCCAGTTCACCACAACCACAACAATCTATGAATGTGAACCCTCTAGATCTGTAGATCTAGAGGGTTCACAAAAAGGTCTATTCACAAAAAGGCTGTGTCTGAGACCCAGACACAAATTGGAAGGCTGTTCCATAACTGTGGGGATTTGTAAGAGAAAGCTCTTCCCCCTGCTGTAGCCTTCACTATTCGAGGTACCAACAAACAGCCTGCAGCTTTTGATCAAAGTAGGTGTGGCGGATCATAAAAGACCAAAACTTTGCTCAGGTGTATTTTATAATCAATACAAAATTTTACTGGGAGCCAATGCAGTGTTGATAAGATCAGGGTGATGTGGTCTTATCTTCAGGTTC
Source organism: Ictalurus furcatus (assembly GCF_023375685.1). Classification (NCBI taxonomy): domain Eukaryota; kingdom Metazoa; phylum Chordata; class Actinopteri; order Siluriformes; family Ictaluridae; genus Ictalurus; species Ictalurus furcatus. The sequence goes on from NC_071280.1 coordinate 8,783,248, forward strand.
TAGTAAGGACTCTAGCAGCTGCATTCTGGACTAACTGGAGTTTGTTTATGCTCCTACTGGAACATCCAGACAGTAAGGCATTACAATAATCTAGTCTAGAGGTGACGAAAGTATGAACTCATTTTTCTGCATCGTGTAGTGACATTATATTTCTTATCTTAGTATTAGTATTAGTAGTAGTAGTAGTAGTAGTAGTAGTGTTAGTAGTAGTAGTAGTAGTATTGTTATTATTATTATTATATCTGGTTAATTTATTATCATTTATACAAGACTTTTGAAATCCAATTAATTTGATTGTCTGTGTGAGTTGATATTTGTGTAGGCCTGCCATCATTTCACTCTCACAGGGCTCACTGCCTTCTCATTTTACTTTTTCCTCAGAAAGGTTTTCTGTTACAAACACTGGTAATTTGAAACCCCACATTTCTACAACAATGGCATTGTCGTCTTTTATCCCTTATTCGCAGGCCTGTGAGCAATCTCAAACTATTTTCGGATATATGGGATACCTTGTGTGAATCAGCACTTTCATTCAGCATTCTGTGGTGTTGTATTTGCTGGTAGAGTTGCACACATGCATATTTGAATATCAATTTGATATTTTGAGCATTACAGTTTTAAATAACAGAATAAACAAGGTCACAGTGTTCATTCAGCCTCATGGGGGGAAGGATTTCTGAGGTGTGTGTGTGTGTGTGAGAGAGAGAGAGAGAGAGAGTATATCATAGTGGAGGAGGATGAGATTGTATATGCTGCACTTCAGCATGCTAATGTTTCTTTTGATCTCCCCTTGCTTTTAGAAATCGTCTTGCTGTGATCCTGCGCTGATCTCAATTACTTGTTAATTCAGAGTGTGCACACACACACCCACACACGCACACACACGCACACACACACACACACACACGAATACACATATGTCTTTTTTGAACTCATTAATTCCATGGGGAGCTAATTATACTGATATGTATTTTGCAATCTGCATCCTAAAACACAAATAAATTTTTCATGTTAAAGCAAGAAATATTTGATATGTACAAACTGTCTCTTGCATTAATTTTAGTAATTGCTCTTTGTTGTGCAAATGTTTTTCTTACTTTCTAGCCTAAGCTTTCCAATAATCCTGATACAGATGTAGCATAGTGGGAGGAAAGTGACTCTTTGTTTCATAGAATACAAAATTTGAATTGTAAAGAATCCACGTGCAAGCAAAGCATAACCTCTGAGCACAGCAACGTTGGCATTCAAATATCCCGTGCCTTCCAAACATATGTGGTTGGAAAAGTTAAGTCATTAATTGTTTAACAAGAACTGATTGAAAGATTGAAACTGAGGTTAAGCAACAGTAAAGATGTCTTCTTTTATACCAGGATAAGTGACTTAAAGTGTAATAAAGGTAGAATTTATATTTTTATAAAACCTTTTTTCAGCACAATATCTGCATTACAGTAAGCCTGCCACTAGATAATTATGCCTGGTAAATGGATTTGTTTTTTTTTTTTTCCCCTTGGAATGAAGAAGAAGAAGAAGAAGAAGAACTACAAAACAGATAACTGGGCAGGCCATTAAGTGACTAGTGACTAACAACTGGCAACCGTTAAACAACTGGCTGCAATTTGGTTGGCTGAGGTAAACCCCACCATATCTCCCTCTCCCCACCACCACCACTACCAACAACAACAACGTTAAATATACACAAGAACACTGTGTAGAAGACATCAATTCACACTATGTGAACTACACTGCAAATTAAAACTCTCTTCCCCAAGTAGAACTTTAACCTGAACATCACTAACATTATGCTGGTGCTGCCATAATACAGCACTACACACACCTATATACTCACTGTAATGTGCTGATACTCTGTACTTTCAGTATAGTCACTGTATAAGTGTTCTATATGTGTGGTCCATGACACATAGCCAGGGGGCATCTGTGATTTTGTTACAACAGTGAAAATCACAGCTCACTACTACCAAAGTTACTTATATTTACAGTATAATTTACTTCTGGTTATTTGCCCAATTAAATGTTTAGGAAAAATCAGGCCACCTTGTACAGTGTTCTGTCAGTGGAAGGTTCAAGAATAAAAAGCTCTATGGCTCCAATAAATAGCCAGAATATTATTGTACACGTCTGTATAATGAGTCTATTATTTCAAGAGTTCAAAAAATAAATCTGCACTGAGAGGGTCTTTGGACATTTTTAATTTTTTTTAAAGCTAAAGGGATTTCTGGCTGCAAAACGTTTGAGAACCCCTGCTCTGTATCATGTACAGTACAATGTAAAAAGTCTCAGGCAAATGGAAAGAAATGCTATAATGCAAAGATGCTTTCGTAAATAATGAATTTAAATGTTTCTGGATAAAAATCAACTATAAAATTCAGTGAACAGTAATAAATTAAACAATGTCAATATTTGGAGTGATGACCCTTTGTTTTTTTTAAAAAAATGAATCTTTCTGGTCTTTGTAGTCCTTCTAACTATCTTGGAGAACCTGTCACAGGTCTTCTGGAGGCTCTGAATGTCACATTTACTTTTGCTACTCTTATCAGGTCTATGAAATAGGACTAAATCCAATGGCCTTCATTATGTGTGTCTTTTTTGTGAGAAAAGTGGTCCAGTATGGTACATTCTTTATTGACATACAATTAAAAAAATTTAATGAATGAACTAATAAATGAATGTACAAATGAACTATTAAATAGCAATCAGAAAACATGCTAGCTCGTCCGTGAAAGGTAATAAAGGTCAGATTAGGCATGTATGGCAGGTTTCAGAGAGTACAGTAACTCCCTCTGCAATACACAAACATACATTTTGGATGACGTCAGGTAAAAGAACACACAATGCACTGGCAAGGCAATAAATAAGCTCATCCTTCTGTCTTTTTCTGTATCCCTATACCCTGGCACTGTTTGTTTCCTTCTCTAAACACACACACACACACACACACTCACAATTGAAGGTGTTAAGTATCTAGGAGTCTTGTCTCGATATGTCATCCTCCCATCTGCTGTCCACACACATACTTACGCCCTCCCATTTGTCACTTTAGTCCTCTACTCAAACTAATCCAGCTTTTCAGATCAACACAAAAGGTCCAAATGATGTGTCACCTTGGCAAACTGCAGCTGTCCTCGCACAAGGTGACATGTATATCACTCCTTAAGAAGCCGCATATATAAAAGGTTATTTGAGGCTTTCTTAGCAAGAGACATTAAAGCAGTCAGTGATACTTAATGTTCTAAAACTACACACTATAAACAAAATAAAAATAAATTAAAAAAACCCCCACCAAAATCTTATGAGGTATTTTGTGCAAAATGTACTGAAAGTATAGATAGGGATTAATTAATTATTTAATCTTATACACTACTGGGAGTGGATTAATTTTTTTTTTGCCTGTGCATTTGCCGGTGCCTAGCTTTGTAATTCAGGCTGAGATTTCCAATGGCTTACTGCATTACTTATAAATAATCAATATTTTCTGTGAAATATTTAAAATGTTTTTTAAAATATTCAAACTATAATGATGTAAGACATGTAAAAAGGAATTAGTTCATTGGTATGCAGTGCTCATAGCTGACACTTTGATTCTTTGAACTTGTACACTGATGCTACATTTTACAATGAAACTACAAGTTAAATCATATATTGAAGTAACTTAATAGAAAAAAAAATGAGACAAAGATATAATTGCTGTGCGTACCATGCCACGTCACCAAATAGTATGCATATTCCAACGTATTTACCTTACTTGTAGTCTTAGATTATTTTTTTAATTACATTTTTTTAAAGAAATAATGAGAATGTGTTGCAGATCTCATCTGGAAGTTGCATCAAGTTCTGTTTCACAAATGATGGCAAGTTTCTCGTTTTCATTCCACATTTTGCAGCACCATAGCTCCTCAAAACAACACATCAGATTGCACTCACACCTAAACACTTGGCTCATCCTGATTGACTAAGCGCTAATGCTCTTAGAGCCACCGCTCAAGGCACTAATGGCGTCTGTGATCTGGATTTAGTGCCCTGCCAACGTGTCAAACCACAAGCAATTTGAGGTCACATGAAACCTCCACCAGACACCAAACTCCTGTCTAATTCTCTGGCTTAATCCCGAAATAGATACACTGTTGGCAATATAGTTCCACATACAAGGTTTACATGTCATTCTTTGCTGGATATTAAAGCTGGATTCAATCATGGTTCAATCTTCAAGTGACCATAGAGGTGAAATGGCTGAACATCTGTTGCTGACGTTAGTACAGGTTTTGAACATTTTCAGTCAGACTGATAAAAAATGTCACATTAATCTTTTAAGACGGCTTACTTAATAGCAGGATTATCCTCAAATCCACAGTTGTGGGTTAGGGCCAGCCGCATTGCCTTAATTGCCATTATTAATTGACATTAAATGTAATAACTTTAAATAAAAATCAATGTTTTCTACAACCCCAATTGCGAAAAGTATGGAAAATGCAAAAAACAAACAAACAAAAAGAGTGATTTTGGAAATTTAGTTCACCCTGTACTATATTGAAAACACAACAGTAACACATTATTTGAGGTTTTACGTTGTGAATTTAATTTATATTTGTAAATATGCACTCATTTCAAATCTGATGACTGCAACACTCTCCGAAAAAGTTGGGACAGTCGACTGTTTACCACTGTGTAAGATCACCATTTCTTTTAATAAGACTCATTTGGATACTGAAGACACTAGTTGGTTAAGTTTATCAATTTAGGAATTTTCTGCATTCATCCATTATGCATTTCTTCAGCTGCACAACTGTACAGGGTCTTCGTTACCTTATTTTGCACTTCATAATGCACCACACATTCTCAATGGGAGATAGGTCAGGACTGCAGGCAGGCCATGCTAGCACCCGAACCCTCTGCTTACGCAACCATGCACTTGTAATCAGGGCAGAATGTGGTTTGGCGTTGTCCTGCTCTGCATGGCAGCATATGTTGCTCCAAAATGTTTACATATCTTTCTGCATTAATGATGCCCTCACAGATGTGCAAGTTACCCATGCCATGGGCACTGACACGCCCCTATACCTTGACAGATGCTGGCTTTTGGACCTGATGTTGATAACAGCTTGTATGGTCCTTTTCCTCTTTGGCACGGAGAAGACGACGGCTGTTTTATCCAAAAACTATTTGAAATGTCGACTTGTCGGACCACAAAACACGATTCCACTGTGCTACTGTCCATCTCAGATGAGACTGAGCCCAGAGAAGTCACTGGCACTTCTGGACAGTGTTGATGTATGGCTTTTGCTTTGCATGGTACAATCTTAACTTGCATCTGTGGATGCAGCGGCGAATGGTGTTGACTGACAAAGGTTTACCAAAGTATTCCCGAGCCCATGTCAGGATATCCATTACAGACTCATGACAGTTTTTAAGACCGTGACGTCTGGGGGATCGGAGATCACGCGCATTCAGAAGTGGTTTTCGTCCTAGCCCTTAACGCACCGAGATTTGACCGGATTCCTTGAATATTTTAATTATATTGTGCACTGTAGAAGGTGAAATGCCCAAAATCCTACCGATTTGTCTTTGGGGAATGTTGTTCTCAAAGTGTTGGATTATTCGCTGACTCATCGGTTGGCAGATTGGCGAGCCTCGACCCTTGACTAGGCCTTTTTTGGAGGCTCCTTATATACTATGATTAGACGATTGCCTCACCTGTTTCACATCACCTTCTTATTTCAACTTGTCACATCGCTATTAGTCCTAAATTGCCCCTTTCCCAACTTTTTTGCATGCATCAATTTCAAAATAAATGTTTATCTTAAAAAAATGCACTTGATTAGGTAAAACATCAAATACCTCGTCTTTATACATTTTTTTTATTTTAAATACAAGTCAAAGTACATTTACAAATCACTCCTCTTTGTTTTTATTAGCAATTTCCATACTGTCCCAACTTTTTTGGAATTGGGCTGTACATTTAATTAAATTGCCAGGCTTTTTTTTTTTTTTTTATACCTGATTGCCTATTGTCCTGACTAAGGTTACACACAAGGTAGTCCCAGGAATAGAGTATTTGATGGGAGGATAATTAATTTGATGTAATACAATTAACCTATCTAAGCTTTGTCACAAAAGCTCTACATAAAAACAAGCATGTTAATCTCTCTCTCTCTCTCTCTCTCTCTCTCTCTCTTTCTCTTTGTCTCTCTCTTTCTCTCTCAAGCCTACATTCCTTAATCAGAACAGACAAATTCAGACCCTTTTCAATTTTTATCTCAAAACCATGTTTGTTCCACTCTTTGAGCTCCTGAGCTGAATCCTCACATGCTTTTAAGTTTATTTTATTTATTTATTTTGTAACACCACATGTCCTCACTAGATGTATGAAAATCCTTGAGGATGTCTGAAAGGATTACAACATGTTGAACTTGTTCCAAGCCTCAGCAGAATCATGTATACAAATTGAGTTTGGCATGTATAACAATCTGAGGAATATATCTGAAAGAACAAGCATGCCTAAGACTAAGCATGCGTAGTTTTGCCCGCACAGCATTTGTCTTAATCTACATAAAAAGATGTCAGAATGTGATTTATTTAATGGTCAGAACAATGTGTCAGTGCTTTCAATATGGTTATACCTAAATATTAATGATCTGGTACAAATTTGTTGATTGGTGCTGTATTTTCATCAATCAAAGTTATTGTATCTGCTGATGGTACAGGGTGACATTTCTACATTTAATCTCAAACATTAGTGCTAATGTCCAGTTTTCGCTTTTAGCTCCTACAAACAAAAGAGCAAGAGCTTCTTTTCTCACTCACCCTTTTTCCAGTGATGTTCAGTGTCATATTATTCAGAAATCCAACATAGAAAAAAAGGAGACAGTAAACACTAGCCTCAGAATGCAATGACAAGGATTGATAGTGTACTATAATACAGGAACAAACAAATAGGTGAACAATGATTGGTCAAATCGTTTTACATCAACAGTATTTATTACTTGCCTTTCCACAAGATTTTGGAATGTGTCTGTGGGGATTTGTGGTAAATGGCGCATTTATATAGCGCTTTTATCCAAAGCGCTTTACACTGTGTCTCATTCACCCATTCACACACACACTCACACACCAATGGTAGCAGAGCTGCCATGCAAGGTGATAACTTGCCATCGGGAGCTACTTGGGGTTGAGTGTTTTGCCCAAGGACACTTCGGCATGTGGAGTCATGTGGGACAGGAATCGAACCACCAACCCTACGATTAGTGGAGAACCCGCTCTACCACCTGAGACACAGCCGCCCCCATGGATTTGTGTTCATTCAACCACAAGATGATTAATGAGGTCAGACATCAGGAGATGAGACTGGTGTACACTGGGCCTTGAAGTTCATCCCAAAGGTGTTCAGTGGGGTTGAGTTCAGGGTTCTGTGCAGGCCATTCAATTCTTCCCCACCAACCTTGGCAAACCATGTCTTCATGGTGCTTGCTTTGTGCCATGGGAATTATCATGCTGGAACAGCTTTGGGCCCAGTGAAGGGAACTTGTAATGTTACAGCATACAGTGACATCCTATACAACTGTTGTATTTTTTTTTTTATATTGTCTACTGTCAGTGTGCATTTCATGCTCCAATACACCATGCATTTGTGAAACGCAGAAATCTCTCTCTGTAGTGTGGTTCTATCCATCAGTTTTTATGGAAAGTTTGAAATTAAATGAAAGAAATAAAGTCTGAATGGAAAATATATATTGCAAACAAACTTGTATCTGAGGTGGAAAACCTGACATATTAGAATGAATTATGAAGTGTGAAAGAAATTGAATTTCTAATTATTTAATCATTCATGGGAGGGGGCATGGTGGCTTAGTGGTTAACACGTTTGCCTCGCACCTCCAGGCTTGGGGGCTTGATTCCCGCCTCCGCCCTGTGTGTGTGGAGTTTGCATGTTCTCCCTGTGCTTCAGGGGTTTCCTCCCTCAGTCCAAAGACATGCATTGTAGGCTGAATGTCATTTCCAAGTTGTCCATAGTGTGTGAATGTGTGTGTATGTGTGTGTGTGTGTGTGTGTGTGTGTGTGTGTGTGTGTGATTGTGCTATGCCATGGGTTGGCACCCTGTCCAGGATGTACCTGTACCCCGAGTCCCCTGGGATAGGCTCCAGACTGCCCCACAACCCTGTGTAGGGTAAGCAGTATGGAAAATAGATGTATGGATAATAATCCATGAGACTTTTCCTTGTTTTCATATGTGATTCTGTTGCTCTCACATAATTTCCTGTCATACTGGACCAAAAACAAGAATTCTGGACCCCTGGAAAAATTTTTATTATTCTGGACAGGTTCGTTACTTCGTTTTAGGAATTCGAGTAAAAATTGTTGTTGTGGGAGTTTCACGCATTTCAGCGTGACTTGCTGCGTGTGAGGGAACAAACCACAGAACGGATTTCCATGTATATACTCGGACACCGTATGGCAAGCTAGTGACAGGTTGCAGGCAGCACTGAATCCGCTGAGCATGTTTAAAATCGCCTGAACCATTTAGAAGCAATTACCCTTAACGGCATCCTGTCAGGATGAGATGTGCACAGAGAATAGTGCTTTACAAGTACTGTGCAGTACAAGTGCTGACAAGTAAAGGAATGTCCAAAGAGTATGGTTCAGTGAATTGTGTGTGTGTGTGTGTGTGTGTGTGTGTGTGTTAATTAAAGGCCAACACTCAAGCAGTCTTTTCTGAATGGCTTAGTTTGCACTCACTAACTGCATTCAGGAGATGCTTTTGTGCTCAGGAAGTTCTGCAGGCTTGGAAATTAGTCCCAATTGTGTCTATTGAATATCTCCAGTGTTAAATCAACACTGTGTCTAAGTCCAGTCGATTTATAGAGCACTGGTTTTGTTTTGAGTGAAGTAGCATTTACTCCAAATCCTGAACTTTACAATCAAGATGCGCAGTAATCCTGCTTCTTCATGAAACAGCTACTAAAATAAAGTTATTAATGTAGGAGTACGTGCCCATAATTTTTTTTTTTCATGACAACTTTTCGAATATAATTCCAAACACCATGCAAATCTTTTTATTTATTTATTTTTTATATTCTTTATCTATTTGTGATTTATTTCTATGTATGTTGCATTCATAGTTAATTTATTTAGCATGGATATTTACGTGTAAATAAGCGATATTCATATAAATTACTGAAAAACTAAAGGTGCACTGGAATAAAATGAGGGTGTGTGTGTATGTGTGTGGTGGGGGGTGGGGTGGGGGGGGGTTGATTGGGCAAAACTAAACCAAATAAAAAATATAGCATTCCAAAGTCTCAATATAATTAGGTTTATCTGAATCGTTAACTAAGTAGCCTAAATAAAGAAATGAATTCATAATTTCAGTTTGAGACATTTTAGATCTTAAGATTATATTTGTATTTGAATTTGTCCCTATTTCATATCCCTGCTGAAAAAAAAAAACCCAATAGAAACCATCACAGAAATTTTTTCCAAACCATCTGCTAACAATTAAAATCATTAGCCTACCATTACCATTATTTGTCCTTAATGGTATTCACTAGACATAACATGCCACCACTAGAAGGCAAAAATTAGGGGACCGTTACAGTTTCCATAAAAACCAGTACAATTCCGATTATAACCATTTAAACCATTACAAATTCTTTTAATGTTTCTATTGGATTTTTTTCTCCGTTTTTTTGTTGGTTTTTTTTTCTTAGCATGGATGGTACTCCGATATTATTTTAGTATAATGCAAGCCAACAAATAATGACTTGACAATAGATTATAGACAATAGGCTATATTTCATTGCATTACTAAAAGCCATATGCCAGCCTTTGGCTGTACTCAAAGGCTCTCAAACGCCGTTGTTGGTGGTCTGTTGTTTGGATGATAAAAGAAGCAGCACTCATTCAAGCAAATCAAATAAAGTCCCAAATTAAGTTGAAGTAACGTGAAGTGATTGTTCTAGTTTAGTGTTATCTGGTTAAGTTAACTTTAATGTTTACTGAAAGCATAAGAAATAATGGAGTATTCTAACCCCTGCAGAGGACAATGAAAAAAATCTGCAAATTTTTGGGGGGAATCGGATGAACTGGTGAGTGTGAGTTAGTTTAATTGTTTATTAGGCTAGAAACTATTTTCACTAGAACATTAATTAAATTAGTTAGTCTAATACGCTTCCAAGCCCCCCTCTCCCAGTTAGTCTGTCTGAGAAAATCTTGTTAAGGGGCTGCACTTCAATAATCTAAAAGTGTGAGGAGCAACAGGGCGCAACATCTTCACACCTCGTGCTTTACCCGTCTGACAGATGGCACGGTCACACCTGCCACACACACACACACACATACACACACACACACACACACACAGGCGCTAAACCTCCTCCTTTGCCAACATACATACACGCATGCTCATTTGTCACCAATCCGTTTGTTGGCCTTAAAATGTGCACAAACGTTTTGTCTCAGTTTGATATACAAATAATAGTTTAAAATAATAAGGCTAAGGTTGTTTAAGTCCCTTGGTGTTGCATATTTATTGCAGTCGAGCATATTATAACATTCATAACATTCAGCCGACTCCATACTTCTAATGGTGACATTCAAACAAGTGACAACTTCTTCTTCAACAACAACAACAACAACAACAACAACAATAATAATAATAATAATAATAATAATAATAATAATAATAATAATAATAATAACCAGTCTGCTCTTGTATTGAAGTTCGTCTCCGTGCATCACACACACACACACACACACACACACACACACACACACAAACATCCTAGGCCACTGGATATTAATGACACTTTATAAAAATATTTTTGAATATTTTTATTCCCAAGTATAAGAATATTCCATATGTCATAATAATTGGAGTATGACATTTCCAGCATGCGTTCATTGTTGATATTTGAAGAACTTGTAATCTAGGATATTTTTCATAGCCTATATATGACGGTTCTTTAATAACATATCTTTAATAACATGAGTACTACGAAATGTAGAGTAGTCTAGACTTTCGTAAACTGATATTTAGGCAAATCCGTGCGTAAAAGTTATATGGTGCTGGATGCATAACTTGCATATAATATACTTACTGTATATATAGTGTCGTATACGGTCTGTGGCTGGAGAGCAATGTGCGTTTTATGTGTATTGACTTTTTATGTGAATTGACTGTCGTCACTGTCATATCAGAGTAGGCCATGAGTAGCCTATAATGTGATAATATTCGGATATAAAGAAAATGGTTTGTAATCAGGTTAAACCGAGCGAGGCAATACGAAGCAAGTGTAGCCTAATTTTGGCACTCCAATTTGGTACAACATAAGGAGGCTATTTGTAAAAAATAAACGCTGCACATTTGTCTGCGCTTCTGAAAGTTTGGACATGACGTCGAATACCTTTTGGTGGAACAGAGCAAGCCCATTGGTCAGTGGGACACCTTATTTGCATAAACTATGGGTTTAAACGGAGCGCTGGCGCAATCCTACTGCACATCGTCTGGAGAGCAAGGAACCTACAATCTCGGAAGCTGTTTTTAAATGGTTTGTCATCAGTTTGAAGTATTTTCTTACTTTAAATCTTAGGCAGAGATGGAGATTAAGAAGTCGCTGCTACGTTTTAGTTTAGTTGTGATCTTTGCTGCATGGACAGTGAGAGGCACAACAACAAAGTACTACACGTATGAAGAAGACGCACCAGGAACCTTTATTGGAAATCTTTCCACGGATCTGAAGATCGACGTGTCCGAAGACCCTCACACGAGCTTTCGGTTCATGCAAGAGGGCAATGCATCATTAATTCGCATGCGTAAAAGCGACGGGCTGCTCACGGTGGGAGAGCGCATTGACCGGGAGAGTCTGTGCGGCTCCTCCTCGCAATGCGTGATCACCGCGGACGTGGTGGTTTTCTCCAAGGAAAAATTCCACCTGATCCATGTCGAAATCCACGTGAGAGACATTAACGACCACGCTCCTGTGTTTCCACGTCGCGAGACCCGGCTCGAGATTTCAGAGAACGCCGCTGTGGACGCGCGCTTTCCCATAGAAGTCGCCACTGACCTGGATGTTGGAAGCAATTACATCCAAAGTTACCAGCTCATCAACAGTAGTCATTTTGGCATTGAGGTGGAAACAGGTGAAGATGGCAAGAAGTTTGCTCAGCTCGTGCTTGTGCAAAAGCTTGATCGGGAGCTCGAAGATTCTTACACACTTCAAGTTATTGCACGTGATGGCGGAAGTCCACCAAAGTCTGGATCAGTGACCGTGCGCGTAAAAGTTTTGGACTCTAATGACAACAGTCCGCAGTTCGAGCTCGACACGATTAGAGTCGAGCTCCACGAAGACGCACCTGTTGGTTTTCTTCTGCTCAGAGTTCAAGCGTTCGACCCTGACCACGGAGAAAATGGGGACGTGCGCTATGACTTGGCAGAAGACGAATCCAACGAGATCAAAAGCACATTCGAAGTCGATCCTGTTAGTGGAGCGGTGATCTTAAAGTCATCCGTCGACTTCGAAGAGAGACAATCTTACGAGCTGCACATAAGGGCGTATGATCTGGGCGCCAATTCGGTTCCTTCGACGTGCACGGTCACTGCTGAAATCGTGGACGTGAACGACAACGCGCCAGAAGTCACGATCAAGCCGATGGCCTCGAGGAGCGGAGACATGGCGTACATCACGGAGGCGGCGGCGGTGGAAAGTTTCGTAGCGCTCGTTAGCGTCACGGACAGAGACTCTGGCGCAAACGGTTATGTGCGCGCCAGTCTGCAGGGGCACGCGCACTTCAAACTCCAGCAGGCGTACGGAGACACCCTCATGATTGTCACCACGTCTGTTTTGGACCGGGAGAAGATTTCTGAATACAACCTTACTGTCATAGCAGAAGATCTCGGCTCACCGCCGTTTAAAACTTTCACCCAGTACACAATCAGAGTGAGTGATGAGAATGATAATGCTCCATCGTTCAGCAAACCTGTCTTTGAAATTTCAGTGATGGAAAACAAAGCACCAGGATCCTACGTGGGTTCTTTGGTAGCTCGTGATCCTGATGAAGGAGACAACGGCAAGGTGACGTACAAGCTTCTCGAAAATGAAGTTGGAGTCCCAGTGAGTTCTTTTCTGTCAGTAGACCCAGCTTCTGGGACGATCTACACGACGAGGCCTCTGGACTATGAGTATGTCAAGCAGATCGAAGTGGCCATCCATGCTACAGATGGTGGCTCCCCCCCACTCTCGAGCACGGCTCTGGTCAAAGTCAGGGTTGTGGATGAGAATGACAACACACCTTTCTTTGTTCACCCCATCCTTATTAATGGCTCAGCAGATATACCTTTACCATGCAACGCTCCTGCTGGTTACGTGGCCTTGAAACTGGAAGGCCATGATAATGATGATGCAATGAACGCCGAACTCTCCTATACCATTATGGAAGATGAGGCATTCCTGTTTGTTGTAAATGAAAATACAGGTAAGATGGCACTAAAGCGTGACCTGGCGCTTTTAGTTGGAGACACATTGCATGTCAGAGTGGCAGTAAGCGATCGTGGTCGGACACCTCTTTTCCACACAGCCTCACTCCGCTTTGTGGTTTCGGATGCCATGCCCTTAGAAGAACAAGTGGTGGTGGTACTTGAGGCAAGTCAAAAACAGAACAAGCCTAATTTTGATGCTTCCTTCATCATCATCGGGCTTCTCGGTGCTGCTTGTGCTGTATTGCTGGTCGCCATTGTGGCTGTCGCGCTCTCACGCAGGAACTCTCAGAGGAATGTCGGCTCCATCAGGAAAATATCTGGGGGAAACTTCCGAAAAACTCACTTACCGACACACAGCATTGACTCGACAGATTCCAGCAGCCTCTCAGGAGGTAGTGTAACAGCCACTGAGCAGATTTCATCTTCAAGGGATGAATCATCTTTCTCTTATGAAGATGAACAAAGCAGAGATTCTGACAGTAAGGTAAGTAGTACACTCATGAATAAGGTCCATAAGGTCCATTTTTATGTGTTCAGAGAAAAGTGTAAAATAAATAAATAAATAAATAAATAAATAAATAAATAAGTGAAAAAATGTGAGTACTTACTGTCAATTATTTCCCTTAGATGTTTCGACCTCTCCTCTCTAAAGATCAATTTGAGCCAGTTTCCCTTTGGCAAGGAGACAGATACACACTGCAGATGAGGTTTGTTGGATTTATCTACACATACACACACTGTAAATCCGGATAAGTTCATTTAACTAAAAAAATCTGAGGAAACTAAATACCCCAAAATTTTTACGTTGTTAAATCAATTTCTTTAAGCCAAATACACTTACATATAACAACAATGTAACTCAAACTTGTTATATTTAAGCGTATTTGGCTTAAAGATTTATCAACTTAAAAATTTTGAGGTAATTAGTTTCCTCAATTTTTTTGAGTTAAATGAACTTATCTGGTTTCACACTGCACTACACATACATATTAAATCCTGCATGGCATGGTTATCACTGCAAGTCTGTGCATTTTGCTTATTTTGTTCATCAATTCACAGTGAAATCGGATCTGTTGATCTGACAAGCATGAAGGACAGCGGCAAAGGAGACAGCGACTCCAATGACAGTGACTTTGACAGCGGACAAGCTGGTCAGAAAATTGCTAACAGTGGCCACCAGCGAGCTAGCAGTAAGTTGTGCTTTATCCTTTTATTTCTTTATATTCTAAAAACACTGGTTTCATTTCATCACCTAATTATCAAGGATTTAATCAGCTGGATTGAGTGATGTGAGAAAAGATTTTAAAAATGAAACGGTGAATTCCCAGGATAAGATCTGAAACCCATTTTAAACATTAGTATAATATGTAAGTGTTATATTAACTCATTTTCAGCTTAAATTAAAGTATGTACTTTATAGTAGCCTGACATTTCTTGAGCAATTCATGTAAAGTATACTGACTCTGAATTTAACTTGAATCACATCTCAGGTTCCTTGTACACTGGAGTAATGGATGGAGCTGGAGTATGCAGAACCGGAGAGATTCCAACACACACTACCAGCACTCATGTGGACAACAGTGGGTACACTGTAGCATACCGGACCCTGGGCTATGGCCGCCATCCAGCTGCCGCCAACCAAGGACCATCCTTCAGAGACTACAGTTGTAATACATTCTTCAGCCAAACCAAAGACTACCCACATGCCCCTGTGTTTCACAGAATGGGGACACAACCCTCCTATTACTATCAGCACCATGTGCACAGACAGTTAGACAAACAAGCTGCATCTCCCAGAGAGCAAGTTACAGACATCATCAGCATGCCTGTAGCATCCTTTTAAAAAAAAAAAAACCTCAATGATTTCATCATAAAACATGAATTTCAGATTATGTTACTTGTTTAAAGATTATGGGCTTGATTTGAACTTCATCAGTCCTGTACAGTAGTCCTGTACTGTCTGCTTTATTTCTGTTCTTTATTTTTACAATACAACACGGTAACTTAGTTCATTTGATGTAGATTGTCATAGGAGCTGTTTGGTTTTGTTTTACTTATGTAAATAATATGTAAATAGCTGTACGTAAATTATATCGTATTTATTGACACTGTGTATATTTCCAGTGGAATTTTGAATAAATGAATGAAATGAATGGCCTGAATTCTTTGAATTAATGGTGAATAATGAACTTTTCTCAGTATTTGTTGTCGTATGAAAATGTATCTACGGTATATTTTCGGTAGATGTTTTTCAGTGTATGTTGAGACTAACTTGAGCTCAGTTTAGACAACTTAACAACATCGACTAAGGCTCATAACTCTGAATTTCCAACTCTGAATTCCTACTCAGAAAGTCAGGAAGATCTCCCCAAGTTTTTACTCGTGACATCAGAAAGAAAGTAGCACTTTTTTTGCTTCCAAACTAACATCAGCTGGCTGGAGTGTTGCTAACATAAGACAAACATAGAGGAGTCCATGTTTGTCCCACCTTGTAGCTTGAATACACAAAGGTCGAAAACTACATAATTCCGATTCCCGACTTCCCACTTCCAAAATCTCAGCATCAGACCCCTTAGCAACTTTACTATTTACAAAGCATTGTAGCAAATCTAGAGACGTTTCGAGCAGACATTAATGACTGTCCTGCACTCGTTAAAGCTCTTCAGTTCACATCATTGCTGCTGGTTATGCCAGTTGAGATAGCAGGTCCTGCTGACTCACCACCAATGTGTAAAGCCTGACCAGTTTTTCCAACTCTTTTCTGAGGAAAGTGGCTAAAGGTACATTCACACATACAACGATTTTATCGCTGCAAGTCGCCAGTCGCTGAAGTCGCCAGAAGGTGTTCCTACTACTGGTTGCCATAGTATCTTTTAACAGTGGGTGGCACAACTAGCATTCCACGTTTGAAAACAAACCAGTCTTCTTGCCACTAAAATGAAAAATTTTGGAGGGAGAGTGTTTGCATATAAAATTCACCAGTGTACATATGCATCATATCCTACGAGATGAAGGATTAGCAGTGTGTGCTCTTTGCTATTGTGGTAATCTATCTATGGTGAAAGATCAAGCACCATACGCTCTTGGTCCACGAAACAATTTGGACTCTCTGGCAGCATGGCGGATCACGGATCACGTGCTCTCTACTGTCTTCACTTCCACTGGTAGTCAAATTTGCTCCAAATTTGCATAAAGTTAAACTTTTCTAAACTTTGTTGTGTCGCTGGACATTCCAACATCTAGTCGCCAATGGTCGCTGCCACTCGTTGCTGGAAGTCACCAACTCTCACTGAAAAAAATGGTCTCCGGTCGCTTTGGTGCTGAGAGTTGCTGTATGTGTGAAGGTACCTTAATGCAAACTCACAAAATCATTAGAAGTCACGGGTTGATGTCATCGGCTAATTTGAATATTCTTCATCATGATGATTTGCTAATCAAATTACAAATTATATGAACCAGGGACTTTTCTGAAGACACTTAGAACAGAACAGAACACAATAGAATAGAGTTTGATTAGTTATTCAATCTGTAACTGCTTCCTTAATGTCTGTTTCCCAACTACTTATTACTACTGCTTCTTACTTAATAAAAATCATCGTGTTTTGTAAATACATAAATAATTAGTTTGTGGTGCCATGACCAAAAATTTCTCTCTCAAAAAGTCATCATTTCAATTCTTTATTTTCTATGCTGCTAAAATTCTATTAAGTGTCTTCAGAAAATCCTCATGGAGCACTTTTTAATATGCAAATGAGCACGACATCTCAATGAATATGCAAATGAGCACATAGTCGCCACAGAGCCACAGAACCAATGAACGCGCGTCGTGGAGAAAGGCGTTTGTTCCTGCCTTCATTTCCCACAATGCATCATTTCTAACGCGGAAGCGCTTTCTGTATACACAAAAACCTTCTGGGGTGCACCCGGGACAGAGAAAACAAATTTCTGGTCGTCTTTTAAACTAAAAATAAAATCCCCTTCGAGATATTTTCCTCGAAAGTATCCGTCTAGAACCTTTCTTTCTTTCTTTCTTTCTTCTTCTTTTTTATTTTATTATTTTTTTTTTTTTCCCGCTTTGACATGGTACTCGAAGATTTATTTGCACGTCTTAACGAAGCTGGCTATAAGAACTGGCTAAAAGCTGGTTACTGCCTCCTGAAAGTTAAAGATGGATTGTGCGGATTTGCAGACAGTGAAATGCGATATTTTCACAACACAGTCATCCAAAACAACTTCGTCTTACAAAGAAGACAGAGGTGCAGAAGCAGCTGTAGACCGAGGGGAAATCAGGTACTGGTTTATTGATAATAACCTGTTCCCCTACAACCTGGTGAGCAGTGTAGAAATACACAGAATGACAAATATATCTACATTTATAGCAATGAAGAATTTACAGTCAGCTACAACTCACTACATTTATTAAACCTGTCAGTACTGGAAGAGCTCTGCATATGATTGTTTTCCAGTTTGAGTCTGCTTGTCCTCTCTGTAATGAGTGGAGGAAGGAAATATTGAGACATCACACAAAACCATCTGGTGTTATTAACTGGGGAAACTGCAGGCCCTGGCTGTGGCCTGGTCAACACTGGGAACTGGCGAAGGTAGGCTATAGTAGGTTACAGGTGTGTGAAGTGGCTGTGTATTGTTGTAGATCATTGTAAGATGACAAGTAAGTCCCTCTCGTAGGTGACCCATATTCCTGTTTTCACACCTCTCTTTGTCAAACTCTATCCACGTGACAGGTCACTTGACCGTGATGATGATCATGGATGGTTTGACCTAAAAAGACAGATAGTGTACTTGTATATTAACATTGCAGTTTCTTCCTGGACACTCTCTCTCTCTCTCTCTCTCTCTCTCTCTCTCTCTCTCTGAAATAAACATGTATTCATTCCGAATTGCAATCATGACTTACATGGATTAAAAAGAAATCTGCTTCCTTACTTACAGTCCATCAATTTCTCTTATGGAGTATTATTTAGTGTAGGTCTGTCTGCTTATAGAAAAATTGGTAACCTAAAGAAGGCCAATATACATTGGCAGGTTGGCAGAAATTACCCAGTATGATTGCACTTTGTGTGTTAAATTAAATGGACCCTCTTATCACATTCAACAACTGAGGTTATTTGAATGCGTTTAATAGTTTCCTTACATTGTGCAGGCTTTCATGCCACGAGGGCTGGCAGATTTATCCAGAGCAGACCAATGTGATGCAGCAGCACTGCTTAACCTCCTTCACTTCTGTGACCATTTCAGCTTCATCAACCAGAGTCTCATTACAGAGGTGAAACACTACTGCTTAACGTATTTTGCACTTCCAAACAATGATTGAGACACACGTGTAGTCACACAACTAAGAATGAGTAAAGTCGGATTACGTATATTTTATTCAATGAATAAGACAACATGTTGAGGAAAAGGCCTCGTTTATTATTATAATTATTAGAAAAAAAAGAGGTTCTAAATGACGTATAATTGAAAGTCCGAAACACAACGAATGTGTACATTCGTTCATTTGTTTTTCATGAAAAAAAAAGGTTGCGTTAAAATAATAAACATTACGAAAAGTTCTCTTGTATTTCTCTTTTGCTTGTTTTGGGTAATTTGAGATTGAATTTGTGGATAAAATTAGTGAACGATTTTGAATGACCCTGAGGATGACGGGAAAATAGGATGATATTGTGGCTTTAAAAAAATCAGCAGGATTTGCAATCTGTAGCTAGGGTAAAATTAGTTCCATGTGGGTAAATATGTGGCACTGTATCTAAAAACCATCTTTTTCAAGTCAAATTAAATTGAGTTCATTTGTCTGTAGTGAAGACATGTGAACACAGTTCATCCTTTTGGCTGAAGTACACATCGCATCCATCTGTTCCCCACAGGTCATACGCTGTAGGAATGAATTAATGCACTCGTGTGAGATGCAGGTCTCAAATGAGTGGATGGCACGCTTTCAGAAGAGCCTGGAGCAGTTGTTACTAACTCTACGCCACGTCCCTGAAGTGGCTGCAGCAGGTCAACAGATCCAGGAGGTATAAGACAAAACAACACTACATAAATAAAGGTTTACAACTAAGAGTGGAGTGCAGTATGAAAGACCTACAATCCAATCCAATATCATGGTTTTTGGTGCATCTGCTTAAAACTTATTTTCAAAGACATTGTAAATAACACTGCAGTGCGCTTTGAAATAATCATCCATTTATGTGTACCTTAATGTTATGACTAATAGTTTTTTATCATACATAACATTATACTGGTAATGAACTGATGATATCAGGGTCTTGACAGTATAACCGATCAACCAAACAGTATCTTGTTTATTCCAAGAGTTACAATAGTTAATGATGCCTGCAAAGATTATGTTGGGCAAGAAGCCATTTTTAGAAGCATAGTGATCAAAACAGTCATGTTTATATCAATCTTGCTAGCTGAATGTGATTGCCTCATTAATTGATTAAGTTTTTGGATAGCTACGTTCCATAGTGTAATGGACATAAGCATAATAAATTTGGTTTTTATCAGATAGACTTTCAGAATGTCTGTGATGATCCTGTGCTCTCTCCATAAAAACACAGAAGAGCGCTAACACACTTTACTGATGACCTCGGATGAAGTTTTAAAATGTTTAAATAACTTCTTTAAAAAGATTAAAAAGAAATTTAGTTAACAACAGAAGTGAGTGAATGAGTCAGCGATTATTTCCACACTGAGTTAAGCTTGAACAGAGATCAGTCGAGTAAAGAGGTGACCGTGAGGTTTGTGTTTTAATGCTGTGAGTGACTTTTACCTCAAGAGATGAGACAGAAATAATGCGGAGGATGCTGATAGTTAATGTGAAAATTCATCTACTTATTTTTTATAAGTAGATTAGATTATAAATGTAAAGGCATTTTTCAGTGGAATTGGTTGCAATTGAATCTTTAAATGCAATTTAAAATTGTGTGTATATATATATATATATATATATATATATATATATATATATATATATATATATATATATATATATATATATATACACACACTTCTAATTGAGATATGTGGGCATTGTAGCACCAGCACCTCTGTGGTTGGGGGTTCGATTCCCACCTCTACCTTCTACCCGGAGTTTCATGTTCTTCCCATGCTTCAGGGGTTTCCTCCAGGTACTCCAGTTTCCTCCTCCAGTCCAAAGACATGCGTTATAGGCTGATTGGCATCTCTAAATTGTCCGTAGTGTGTGTGCAAATGTGTCCTACGGTGTCCCCTGCCTTGTGCCCCGAATCTCCTGGAGTAGGCTCCAGGCTCCCCGTGACCCTGTGTAGGATAAATGGTATGGAAAATGGATGGATGGAGATACATGTAATATAGAAACCTGTATTATATTATAACAATTATTATTATATACTAATAACCTATTATTATAACAAGGCTACTAAATTATATTGTTCTCAAAAAGTTAAGTGCCCCGGGGCTAAACATTTCTTACCTGCTTTTGAAAAATGCAACAATCCTCAGGAAAATAATTTTGCCAGTTGTATGTCCTTCCAGTGGTATTAGACAAAGGATGTCCTCTCTGAAGCAGTCACCATACAAAAAACACACAAATAAATAAAGTTGAGCTGTGTCAGAGTTGTCAGTGGATTCATCCACAGTTAGGGACATAACGTCAGCTTTCCTCAATCAAGCCAAAAGAGTTTCGAAAACATCGGTTGCTAAAACGCCTACCCTCCATGCAGTTGATGTATCGGGCACTCTTTCACCATCTCGCTGTCAGTGAATGGTTTCTTCTTTTTACCAATGCTCCATGTCACCAAGAGAGATGCGATAGTTACCTTCTCTTGGGTAGAGCATGATCAATTGAAGACAAACGTAGTTTGCTGTTAGAGTTTAGATTTTTTTGTTGGTGAACATCAGCAGCAGATTATTTTCCTTTGCCACAAAGGCGCATTCATTGCAAAGCAAACACATTGGCTTTCCCGCGGCAGTTTCAATGAACTCACATTTTTTTAGTCCAGTTGCTGTTGATTTAGCGATTTTTTTGGCATCAACTTTGTTTTCTTAAGGGTCGATAGTGACATGGTGTCTGTTACTCAAATTCTATATTAAAATTAAATTACCAGTAGGTTAATGAGCTGAAGTTCTAGCAGTCTGAGTACTCTGCTAGTGCTAGCTAGCTGTTAGCCTGCCATGCAAATGGTGCTTTCGTCATCAATAATGCTTGTTTGTGATTGGCTGTTTCTGACAGCACCAGGGCACTCTGCTGGTTTTAATGCTGATTGAATGACTTTATTGGGCCAAAAATGTCAGTTATTTTTGCAAAATTTCTTTCAGTTTCTTAATCATATTTATGTGGAAACAGAACTGATCAGAGGGCTGGATTTGGCCCACGGGCTGCTAATTGAATAAGCTTCTTGTATAAAATCAAAATCCACAATTTGACAAAAATGCTAATCTTAATCAGGAACACAATAGCTAATATACAATGAGGTCATGTGTACAAATATTTTAGTAACTTTTATTTTGTTCTTCAGATGTTGTCTGTTGATCTGTCATTGCACATCCCTGGGGTGGACAGTGTGGATGGAGCCAAAATGGATGGAGTATTGATTGAATCTATCAGCCAGTGCGAGACAGATTTGCTCAGGGAATCTCTGAGAGACCTATTAAACAACAGTGAACTCGAGGGGAATCACATAACTCTGGTAACGTCTACATAACTTTCAAGACTGAAAAATTTAAATATTACAATAGTTATAATTATATTATAACTATTAGAGACAGTGACTTCTGCTCAGTGACCTACTGTAACCATCTCTGTGCAAATAAACTAAATTACAATTATATGATGGCTTCCTGCTGTTGTTTTAATTGATTATATACTCTTGATAGAAGTTTAGGTTTTTCCAAGAAGTTCTGTCCCTTGTTGGCAAATTCACTGAAACTAGCTGACGTGCACAACTTTTTGTTTAGGCGAAACTGCAGAACGTCCATAGATTCCTGAGCAGCCACAAGGATCTCGAAGAGCAGTTCAGGACAGAACTTCAGAGCCTTCGGGTCCTGGAGGCACAACAGCTGCAAGGGGTAAAGCCTGACAATGCAGAAAGAGGACTGTGATACGGAGAAGACAGAAGGAAAAGGACAAAACTTATTGCAGGGTTCAATACATGTAAATGGAAATTCTTATTGTATATTACAGGAATATTAGCAGTAAGGTCATTAATTCAGGTTTTTCACAAGCTGGTCATTCCATGTCATTTGCAATGGTACGCATTACCACACATGACTTTATGGTTTAAGCTATTATTCATAGATTATTCACAATTGCATAGTAGTATGCAATTGTGTGCAAATCAAAGCCAATAAATTGTAATAAAGTGCTATACAGGACATTTGTTAGAACGGAAGGAGTTCAACAATATATGAATGTTCTCACATGCCTCATGTTTACATAACCCCAGATACAATACAAAAAGAAAAGAAAATAGGTTGTTGTAACTGCTTTGTAAGACAATAGAATACACTAACCTTCGTGCTTCACAAGAATTCCTCAGTGCTTTGAGAGTTTCATGAAATGGTCTTGTTCAGCAAAATATCTGTCAGTGACCTGGGCAAATATACAGCAGGATAACGCATAACATCACATCACCACTACTATTGTCACATTTGAATGAATTCATCTTGCATGATTTATAAAATAAAAGGTCCTCACAGCCTGGGCAAAGCCGTATTTAACAGTTAGTACCATGGACGCAAGCCCGAGCAATAACGTCAATGAATGCAAGCCATCTCCTTTTTAACCAACTTACAGTTAGAAAATGCACACATTCATACAGCCAAAGACACATTTACTATCCATGCTTGCTGATATGATTTATCTCACTCAACAATGGCAACTTTGGCAAGGTGATATTTACAGTGTTGGATGCGGGATATTTCAGATTCTAGAGAGCATTTTATTGGACGGAAATTCTGATGAGAAGCTGAATTGCAGAACGATGTCATCAAAATTGTTGAACCCTATTGGTGGTAGAGAGAGACTGTAACTTAGAAAAAAATTCATACAACTTTGATTTCATGGGGACTTTAAAGGGGAAGTTCACCTTATTTCATATTTGAGCAGTTCTAAATATTTATTCAGCAATTTCTAGTCACCTCAGAGAGTTTTATGTCACTTGCTTAAATAAGTTGTTAAAACTAATTAAAATAAAGCAGAAACCACGCCTATCCACTTTTGGCACTATTACCGTCAAATGTCTGAAAGCCACGGCTCTAAATTTAAAGTGTGACTAGACTAACCGGTTTAACTGAATGAGCGCCTGACTGAACTGTAGTGACAGTTGGCCCCTGTCGGCCACCATACTACTATATCATTATAAAAACACCCAGCATTGAAGAGTGGGAAGTGTGACTATCTGGCCACCCTAGGCGTTATTTATCTCTGTTGGATGACACGGTGGCTGCGTCCGAAATCGCATACTGTGACAGTACCTACTGCATTTGATTCAGTACCTAATGTATTTGATTCAGCACCTACTGCATTTGATTCAGTACCTAATGTATTTGATTCAGTAGCTACTGCATTTGATTCAGCACCTTCTGCATTTGATTCGGTACCTAATGTATTTAATTCAGCACCTACTGCATTTGATTCAGTACCTAATGTATTTGATTCAGTACCTACTGCATTTGATTCAGTACCTAATGCATTTGATTCAGCACCTACTGCATTTGATTCAGTACCTACTGCATTTGATTCAGCACCTACTGCATTTGATTCAGTACCTAATATATTTGATTCAGCACCTACTGCATTTGATTCAGTACCTAATGTATTTGATTCAGTACCTAATGTATTTGATTCAGCGCCTACTGCATTTGATTCAGTACCTAATGTATTTGATTCAGCACCTACTGCTCGGCCGTTGATACAGTCGTACTGCTCAGTATAAGTGGTAAGCATGAATACAATCCGGACATACTACATGGCACCACGAAGTAAAATGGGCGTTTCTGGAGGTGTGGCGAAGACGCCCCTTACAAAAAAAAATTCCAGGTCACCGAACATGTGCAGAACAGTTTTTTTTGTTTGTTTTTTGTTTATTTGCGCAGGCATCAGTGATCACTGCTGTAAGATGAAGGACAACAGTCCTATCAGTAACTATTTTTTCAATTTTTTTTTTTTTTTAATCCTGTAAATGCTGAATGAACTGGTTCTTCAAACTGTCAACTTTGCTCTTTCTGTGTAAATAAAGTTGAGTATGAAAACGTGGATAATTATGAGTTTAATTATTAAATTATTATTTTTTTATAATGGGGGCAACAGCAATGGAAACGATACAGAAGTTAAAAATAACAGGCTTCACTGCAGATTTTAGTCCTGCATGTTAGGACACGTGATAGACTTGATGTAAAGTCAGTAAAGACTTTTTAGTTCATTTAAGTGAGACAAGCATTTCATAACAATAGTATTTTTCAATCATGAACCCCCTGTGATCACAGACAGATATCTGAAGTTACAGCAGAATTCATGCAAAACGGGGATTTGGGCACGAAACCCTTGTGATCACGGACAGACAGCTACAGTGTCTGCAGGAAATGACTTTTCTTCCCAAACTACTCATGATCGTTGCAGATTCTTAAAATAGGCCACGCCCACCTGATGACGCAGTATCTGTCACGCGCTCCTGAAATCGCAGGGGAAAAGTGCCTGGCTGTGTGCGCTACACGGATTCTGACAGCTCTTCCGTGTGAGTCCTGTTTCCTTATGGGACAGCGCAGGATCTACAGTGTCCAGTGGTTCCATACTGCAGAATCTCGGCGGAAACAGTAGGTCTTCCAGGTATTTCTCGCTTAATGTTTTATGAATACTGAGAATGCGGACATTCTACGCCTTACTGCTTTTCTCCCACTGTGTAGTAGAGTAGGAGGGATATTCGGACGCAGCCACTGTGAATTCCACCATAACAACAACAATAATAAGTCAAACAATAAGAAGAACTGTTCTATGTGATTTTATTTTATTTTATTAGGCTTAATGGATTCCCACAAACGCTTCCGGGACGAAAACTACAAACACTGGCTGCAGACAGCAGAGAGTCTGTACCTACTGAGGACTCACATCCGGGAGTTTGTGGAAAACGAAACCGAAACCTACCACAGGTCTCTTCGGGAAGAACTAAAGGATGAAATCTGTCAATCAAAATGCAGCCTCCATAAATGTGCACCAAGACCAAAACAGGTAAAACACAGTAGAAAAGTCGGTCTCAAAGTACAGAGCAATATTAGACACAGTAGCACAATATAGTCTTCATTTCAAACACTATATTATAAGGAGTTCATTCAAGGGGTTCATTATTAAGGCCTTGTTATTTGTTTAATAAACCTCAAACTAGAACCTTGAAAATGTTTCTGAACTATTTATTTTAACGCTGCATCAGGTGGTTGTATTGAAAAAATATATATTTATATATATATATATATATATATATATATATATATATATATATATATATATATATATATATACTAGTGAAAAAATTAGTATGTATAAAGAGTAGATTGCATTTTATCATAGCACACTTGCATTATTTTTTACTCTCGATAGAGAAGGTTAGATCATTAACTCATGTTCCGAGATTTGCAGAACAACTAGTTAATTGATCTTGACCTTAGAAAATGGGACACAAACTGACTTATTGGGAAAAAAAATCGTAGCACTTTTTAGTCCCTGATTATTGATAACTGACATGTCACAGCAAACCAGTGACTACATTTCCCATACTGCATGGCGACCATGTTTGTAGGCTGCCATGCAGTATGGGAAATGTAGTGACTGGTTTGCTGAGATATGACTATAACTAAATTTCTATACCTTTTACAAGTGTCTAATTTGAGCTTTATTAAACAAATAACAAGACAGTGATTAACCGCTTATATGTGCTCATTAAACTAAAGTGATAAACATTAGTTCTACATTATATTTACCATGTTTAGGTTTACATAAACACAATGTTGTAACAGCTGTTCATTATATCCACCTACACTGGAAATTACACAAAGTATGACTTTTCCAGAAAAGGTCTTGTTTTTATCAAACAGTCAGTATAATGGACAAGTACACATTAAATGGTGCATGTTCTTACCCCATAACTGCTAACCAATTTACAGACCTCTTGTGTGCACTTAGTGTGAGAGTATAATCTTTGAAAGGACAGGTACATGCCTATGTCTTTAGTGAAAATGTGTTTCTCAAATAAACATGACTCTTCACAGTTTCCAATTTGTGAAAAGTGTGAGAAGTGGAAAGATGTGATCTTGAAAAATCATAAAAATAAGGGTATGGACACACCCTGGAATAACTGCCAGCCACACCTGTGGCCTAAAGACAAATGGGAAGTGGCCAAGGTGAGTTCTGAGCAGCACACCTCACTCACATTTGTTCATCATTAACTTTGTGTGTGGTATATCTAGAGTGAGATGATGTTAAAGGACAAATCCACCTCAAGGCCAGTTGCATATTAATCTTTGTAATTAATACATGATGTTCAATGGTCCAGGATTTATTTTGAAATTAATTTCTGAATTTACTTCTTCTTCTTCTTCTTCTTCTTCTTCTTCTTCTTCTTCTTCTTCTTCTTTCTTTCTTTCTTTCTGTTTTCATAAACATATTAGTCTATTTTTTCTTTGGTTAATGGTTTTCTAGATTACCTACAATGCCATTCAACTACCCACTGATAGTGGAACAGTGGGAATTCATTTCTGACTAAAGAGAGTGATGCAGCAGCACTTTAGTCATTTAGTCTGTCCAGCTCTCACGCCTCATCATCTGTACACTCTGTGTAAACAAGTAAGGTTCCAAGGCCTCAACTTGCATGCTGATACAGTCCTCATAACATCAACGCCATTGTACTTGTCATCTTGTAAATGACTAACTACAGTCCCCTTGAAAGTATTGGAATAGCGAGGCCAATTCTCTTGTGTTCGCTATATACTGAAAGCATTTGGGTTTTAGATCAAAATATGAAAATGAGATGACATCAGAATGTGAGCTTTCATTTCCTGATATTTACAGCTAGATGTGTTAAACAACTTAAAACGTGGCACCTTTAGTGGCAGACCACTCAATTATTGGGTGAGCAAAAGTATAGGAACAGATAGTTACATGTAATAACACTTCATATTTGGTTGCATATCCCTTAGTTGAAATAACTGCATCAAGCCAGTGAACCACTGACATCACCAAATTGTTGTTGTTTTTTTTCATTTGTGTTGCTTTTCCAGGCTTTTACTGCAGCATCCTTCAGTTGTCATTTGTTTTGGGGGGTTTCTCCCTTCAGTCACCTCTTCAAGGAGGTGAAATGCTGCTCAACTGGGTTAAGGTCTGGTGATATGACCAGTCTAAAACTTTCCACTTTTCCCCCAATGAAGTCCTTTGTTGTGTTGCCAGTGTGTTTTGGGTCATCATCTTGCTGTATGATGACGTTCCTCTCAATTAGATAGGATGCATTTCTCTGTAAATTGTTTCTGTAGACTTCTGAATTCATTCTGCTGCCACCATCATGACTTACATTATCAATATAGCTTAGTGAGCTGATTCCAGAAGCAGCCATGCAAGCCCAAGTCATGACACGACGACTGTGCGGCTGTGGCTTAGGTGGTAGAGTGGGTTGTTCACCTAGGACTCAAACTAAGGTCAGACACTAAGAGCTATTAATTCTTTTAAAAAATCAATTTAACAGGGCACACGTGGGCAGCAAGAAACATCCATCAGTCCCATGTTCAAATATTTTTGATAACTTGAAAAAAATGGGTGGGTTCAAACAATGTTCTATGTTGTTGAACACATCTAGATTTAAATATGAGTAAATAAAAAAGGTGAAATTCTGATCTATCATCTCATATTCATCTTTTGATCTCAAAACCAATTGTCTTCAATGTATAGCAAAAACAATAGAATTGGCCTTGCTCTTCCAATACTTTTGGAGGGGACTGTAGCTGAGCCGAGTCTCTGCTGTAACTCAGAGCAACTGTGACATATAGCTGTATTGCATTCTGGAACTCTGAGTCCAGCGAGTGCTGTCTCCAGTACCTATATGTTGGATTTCTTTTAACATTCAATATCACTGAAAAAGGGTGAGTTAAAAAAAATGTAAGCACTTGCGCTTTTGTTTGTAGGGGTTAACAGCAAAACCTGACCATTATTACTTATTTTTGTGATTGCTGAATTTTCAACACCAAATATAGCTGCGCTAGCAATGTCCTCCAGTGATGTCAGCGCAGCAGACAATCTCACTGGTATAATATAGCACTAACCTGCAAATTAGCACTTGAACCTCTAAGTACATTACAAATAATAATAATAGCATATTTAATGGATATCAGGGTGGAGATTTCCCTTAAGGGTTGCTTTGCATTGATTTTTATGTAGGTTTGTCTGGATTGTATTCCTCAGGTTTATATGCTACGTGGAGTAAAAGACCATCACAGTTTTGATGAGTTTGACATTTCTGCCATTCTGAACTTCATGTCTCGCTGCAAGCACTTTCAAACCTTTACAGATGGCCAGTGCATAACCAAGGTAAAATTATTGAATTATTCAAGTCATATGCATTCCTTTTTTATTTTTTTATTTTACTGTTTGTGTCTTAGCCTCTATATGCACAGACAAACTTGATAAAAATGTAAAATGGAATGTTTATTTTCCTTTTTCTGTTCATCATGAAGGTCATCAGTGTGAGAAACAAAGTGATGCATTCCCCTGACTTCAGGTTAAGCAAAAAGGAGATGGAGGACAGTATAAAGATTGTTCAGGAGCTGGCTAAGATTCTTGAAAAGCGTGCACCTGGACTAAAAAACATATCAAAAGAGATACAGCAGGTATCAACACAGCAACAATTATTGCATATTATGGTTCAGTAATTAGATTTGAGAAAATAGATTTTAAAAAAATGTATTTCTCTAAGGGTCAAGAACATGGCTTGGATGGTGTCCAAGACAAAAAATGGGAAGAAATTGTTCTAAATTGTTTGCATTTTGTGTCATACAGTTTAACGTCATTTTGGAGAGGTGTAGCGGACAGGTTTCCCAGAGTACATCTAACAGCAAGGAAGAAAGTCTAAAGCTGATAAACAGAGAACAACATGCCCTGAAGGAGAAGATTGAATTTCTGGCCCAATGCTATGAAAAGGATCAAGGCAAAGAGCTTAAAGTAAGACTAAGATCCCTGCTTGAATGAATATTGATGTACCTAACCACATACAATAACTATCAGGGAAATGTAGCTGAAACTTCACATTACATCTGATGTGTAAATACTTGATGCACAAAAATGTAAAGATGTTATAAAAAAAAAATTAATGTCCATGTTACATTCAGGAAGAGCTGCAGGGCATGAAAAATTTCCTGGACCAAAACAAAGATTTGCTGGAGAACTTGGGCCCTCAAGTAAACCAGTTCAATGAAATACAAGAGAAGGTGAACAAGCATGAGCAGGATATCAACAAACTGTACAACAGAGTGGACCAGCTAGAAAACATTGTACCTGGTGGGTGAAAGGTAGAAACAGATTAGACTTATACCTGCATAGACAATTTATCTCTCATGGAATTTTGTCATTTTTAATTGATCCAATGAAAAAAACATGTAAAAACATATAGATGTTAATCAGATTTGATAAAAATTACAACATTATATATATATCATATACCATGTGTCAATTATAAGGTTTAACATCTTGTATCTTTATATATTTCTATATACAGTATACTGTATGCATTGAACTGATTGTGATCCACAGACCCAGTGTTCAGTGGTGATGTACTTAAGTTCAAGAATTATGTATTTGAAGAGGTTCGAAGAAGGAACATGCCAGAACCTGAATTTACAGAGGAATGGGAAGCTAGTGGTAACTAAACCATTAATTCTATTATAATTGATATGGATTTTAATACATTATCTAATCATTCTTTACTACAGATTTGCCGTCGCATAATGTCAGTATGTTTCGAAAGTCATTACAAATGAGTCTCGCTATCAAATACACGAATGGATCTTTATCCTAATTCAAATTATTGTCTGTTCAGGTTACAGGGGTATTGTGACTGTGAATGGACATACATTTAGAGGTTTGCAGACGTGTAATAGTAAAAGAAATGCCCACCAAGAGGTTGCTAAGATAGCTCTGGAACACATGAAATCTCACCCTGAGTGGAAAGAAGAGCCCACTGAAACCACTTCATCAGTATCCTCATCTACATCATCCTCAAGTAAAATGTTCCCCCCAGCTCTTTCTGTTCAATACTGATAGTCCACTGCATTACGTAAAATATAGCCTAGAACATTTTACTCGGACAATGAAGATTTTTTTTCTCCTCTGTTTTCTTTTCTATTTAACAAAACAAAACACAACACAATGAACTACCATTTTATTAAGTAATTTCAAAATGCCCTTTTATGGTAATGGTTCTTGATAAAAATCCCATTGAATGTAGCTAACAATGTAGGTGTACATAATAAACTGGCAACTTAGTACATGCTGAAATGACAGAGACATTGTTTTTAATGATACTTTACATGCTTCACAATGATACTGGAAAATGTACTTTTTGATCTTTCCATTCCAGGTACCGTCTATTACGGTATTGTGACTGTTGTCCTCAATAACCAAGAGGTTGCGTCTGATGGTTTTGTTCAAGAGGAGGAAGCCACTGAATCAGCTTATAGGAAACTAGCCATCCAATTTGGCCTGACTTCTCTTGAAGGTGAGTGAAAATAATTATGTGACTGTAATGGTTATATAGATTTAACCAGGGGCTGATCTTCTTCTAGTCTTGCTCCTCCCCTTGCAGTAGGTAATACTTTTAGGACAGCAGTTCTGGAGCATTTTCAGAGGTGTAATTTTCCAAAACCACTGGAACTTTCCGATCGCCAAGATGATAAGATTTTGTGTAAACTCCAAATCAGTGGACCTTTCACCTTTTATGACAAAGGTAATTCAGAAGCTGTCTACACTGTTTGACACCATAGCAATGCTTGACTGGATTGATTACCCCTTTACAGCTCACTTTGGTATCTATCTCTGATGCGCCATACTTGGTTTATGGAAATCTTTTAGATGGCTCCTCAAAGAAGAAACAGGCAGAACAGCAGGCAGCTAAGGTTGCCCTGCAATATTTGTCAGAGATCATTAACTGCAGGTCTTTGGCTAATGCTGGTGACAATTGGAAAGGATTTCTGAAGGAATGTCTAGATGCTCTTGGATTGAAGCAACCTGAATATAATTTTAAAATAAAAAAAGTATGCATCAGTCAAGAAACAGAGGGTTCCACTTTGAGTGAAGATGATAATTCACACAGTGAGTTTGAATTTATTTATACGTATAATGTCTAGATTTGTAACACTTCATTGAATGTTAACGTGCTATAAACACAACATAACCTTACCTTGTAAAATATGCATAGTGTGTTTTTTCTTCTGTGCCCTTTTTGTAATAAAGTGGTATAATTTTTGTCAAATGTTTTGTGACTCTGCAGTATCCACTACAAAGGTAATCGGCAAGAATGATAGCCTTCAAGCAAAGAACAGTGTCACTGTGGTCCAGGATCTACCTACAGCAGACACACTCAATGCTGTTGAGTTTCAAGTGACAGAAACACTGGACTCCAGTGCTCCAGAGATGCCCAGCCAAGCCCCCAAAGTGGATTCTACAGGTACCCAGAGGTTTACTGTACATGAACAGTGAAAATGTGCTATCACAGAAACAGCCAGTAGGATGAGCTGTAATCAAAATGAAAGCATCATTTGATTTTGTTATTTCCATTTCAGGCACTATCTATTATTGTATTGTGACTGTGGTCCTCAACAACCAAGAGGTTGTGTCTGATGGTTTTGTTCAAAAGGAGGAAGCCACAGAATCAGCTTACAGGAAACTAGCCTTCCAATTTGGTCTGACTTCTCTTGAAGGTGAGTGCCAGTGATTATGTGACTGTAATAGTTATACAGATTTAACCAGGGGCTTGGTCAGAAATCTTGCTCTTGCCCCATGCAACAGGTAAAACAGCAGTGCTGGAGTATTTTCATAGATGTAATTTCCCACTACCACGGGAAGTCTCAGTTTGCGAAGATGATAAGATCTTCTGCAAACTCCAACTCACTGGGGCTTTCACATTTTCTGACAAAGGTAATTCAGAATTAGTCTATATTGTTAACCAGAGTAGCATTGTTTGGTTGGACTACAGCTTTACATCACCCTTTGTTATCCATCACTGATGCTCCATACTTGGTTTATGAAAACCATTTAGATGGCTCTTCAAAGAAGAAACAGGCAGAACAGCAGGCAGCTAAGGTTGCCCTGAAGCATTTATCAGGACTGTTCAACTGCAGTTTTGAGGCTGAAGCTGGCAAAAATGACAAAGGTTTACTGAAGGAACGTCTAGAAGCCCTCGGTCTGAAACAACCTGTCTACAGTTTTGTAATAAACAGAGACGGTGACACTGGAGAACTTGAGGGTCCCACTAGGATTGAAGATAATTCACACTGTGAGTTTGACTTTATTTATATAATGCCTAGATTTGGAATTCTTGAGGTGAATGTGAAAGACCTATAAACATAACATAACATTACCTTGTAAAATATGCATAGTATGTTTTTTCTTCTGTGCCCTTTGGTAATAAATTAGTGTAATTTTTATCAAATGTTTTGTGACTCTGCAGTATCCACCACAAAGGTAATCAGCAAGAATGATAGCCTTCAACCAAAGAACAGTGTCACTGTGGTCCAGGATCTACCTACAGCAGACACACTCAATGCTGTTGAGTTTCAAGTGACAGAAACACTGGACTCCAGTGCTCCAGAGATGCCCAGCCAAGCCCCCAAAGTGGATTCTACAGGTACCCAGAGGTTTACTGTACATGAACAGTGAAAATGCGCTATGACAGGAACAGCCAGTAGGATGAGCTGTAATCAAAGTGAAAGCAACATTTGATTTTGTTATTTCCATTTCAGGCACTATCTATTATTGTATTGTGACTGTGGTCCTCAACAACCAAGAGGTTGTGTCTGATGGTTGTGTTCAAGAGGAGGAAGCCACTGAATCAGCTTACAGGAAACTAGCCATCCAATTTGGCCTGACTTCTCTTAAAGGTGAGTGCAAATAATTATGTGACTGTAATGGTTATATAAATTTAACCAGGGGCTGATCTTCTTCTAGTCTTGCTCTTCCCCTTGCAGCAGGTAATACTTTTAGGACAGCAGTTCTGGAGCATTTTCAGAGGTGTAATTTTCCAAAACCACTGGAACTCTCAGATCGCCAAGACGATAAGATTTTGTGCAAACTCCAAATCAGTGGGCCCTTCACCTTTTATGACAAAGGTAATTCAGAAGCTGTCTACACTGTTTGACACCATAGCAATGCTTGACTGGATTGATTACCCCTTTACAGCTCACTTTGGTATCTATCTCTGATGCTCCATACTTGGTTTAAGAAAACCCTTTAGATTTTTCAGAGGTAATTCAGAATTGGTTTAATTGTTTGATGGTTTGAATGTTTGATTGGACTACCCCTTTATATCACTCTTTGTTTTTCATCACTGATGATGAATTCTTGGTTTATGAAAACCCTTCAGATGGCTCTTCAAAGAAGAAACAGGCAGAACAGCAGGCAGCTAAGGTTGCCCTGCAGCATTTATCAGGACTCTTTAACTGCGTTTTTGAGGCTGAAGCTGGCAAAAACTACAAAGGTTTACTGAAGGAACGTCTGGATGCACTCCATCTCCAAAGCCCTGTGTACAGATATAAGGTAAAGGGAGGAGTCAGTGAAGCAGTGGAGGGTCCTGGTACAAGCGGAGATAATTTGCACTGTGAGTTTAACTTTATTTATTTAATATCCGTGCCACTTCAGTCTGGTTGTGAAAGCAAAATATTTAGATTTATAATATGAGTTTGTTCTTTGCAATAAAATTGAACTTTTTGTGACTGCAGCATCATGTACGACAGCCATTAGCAAGAACGTTTGTCTTCAACCAAAGGACAATGTCAGTCAGGATTGTCTGGTGACAGGAGCTCAGGATGCAAGTCCAGACATATCCAACAAATCCCCCAAGCTTGATTATTCAGGTAAACAGTGGTTTGTTTTACATGTACAGAGTATCTGCTGGTAGAATAACAGACAGTAGGAGATGACATTTTCCACAAAACATGCAAGGCATTGATTACTTTTCCCACCTGATCTTTATGTGTATGTGTTTTACAGACATCAACACACTTCTAGCATTGTTTCATCTCAAGCCTCCATCTATAACAGTAGAGCGTGTCAGCACTGAGATGATCTTCAGCTGTCATGTGGACATAAACTTGGACAAATTCACATTTCAAAACAACAGTGAATACACAGCCAAGAAAGATGCCATTCGTAAAACTTATTTATTGCTTGGGAATGCGTTGGGAATTTCTAAACCAAAATTAGGTAATTTGCTGCGTCACACTTAATGCTGTCAGGTGCTTCTGGTATAAATGAGCCGCCCCTTCCCTTAAAACCCCCAACCCCTCCCTACCCCTGAACCTTTTCACATATAAAATATCAGTGTTTCCCCCTCATCTATCTTATTATGCCATCTATTAGACATTGTGGTATAATGCGTTGCTAAACACTGATATTGTCTTTGACAATACAACTTGTCGAGATATTCAGAATTAGTCTATTGATAGATTTTTGTTTCCCATCTGATATCACGACAAGCCATCACAGAATGTTGCTATCACATTGTTATAGAAATATGGTTAACAAATGTGTGTATTTTGTTGGCATCCCTTTTTAAGATGAAAGCAATGCTTCCATGCTGGTGAAACAACATTTTTCCCAGAAGTCTCTCACCTTTCCTAAGGAAGTCTTTGAAGACAGCAAGTGTTCCCTTAATGATATAACATACAATTTAGTCTATGATGGAAAAGGTTAGTTTGGCTGCTACATGCATCACAAAATTGATGTATTTTCAGTTTACCTTTATACATATTATGCAGTACATTCCACATTATTACATGTTGCTAAAAAATATGACAAAAACCCTGATAAATGTCAGAGCAAGAAAATTCAGACAGCGAAGGAGTTCGTTTTAGCACCGCACTGCATCCATTTTTGGAGATGGGGAAAATTTTGTTTGACGTGACTAAAAATTCTTTGTTTGTTTTTTCCTACAGGCGCCACTGAGGCAGAAGCAAAGCAGGGTGCCCTGCAGAAAGCCCTGGGCATGCTACCCTTGCTCTTTGGGTTCAAGTCTTTGCCAAAGTGTAGCACAGTTGAGGAGACAGAGGTTCAGATTAATACCTTACTAAGAACAAAAGGTCAAAAAGACCTTACGTATTCACACAACTGCACCCTATATAAAAGCTCAGTTGAGCTCCTGTTCAAAAATTACACCATGGAGAGCAAACACCAGAAGAGTAAAAAAGAAAATCGTAATCATCTTACTAACCGCATTCTGGGCCTGCTAGCAGTGGAGCCAGGTAAGAACCACAAAGAGGTTGGAAACTGAATTATAAACTAATGATCAGCTTCTAAAGCATTGCATTCAAACCCTTGTGTTTTATTCAGAAAAAATTTGCAGCATGCCAGAAAAAAAAAAAAAATGAAATTATCCATTTAATAAATCTTTAAAGATACAAAATGATTTACTAACAAGGTCTACTGAGATTTGCATCTTTCAAAGGAGCAAAATAATTCCCTTTTCCCATGTATTCCCATTCCCATTTGCATGTTGCCGTAATGAATATGCAGTTTTCAGTGATTATACCCTGCAGAAAACAACAACAACAACAACAACAACAGCAACAACAGAAAACACACAAACACAATGGTAGCTATGCAAATAATTAAAATAAGCATACACAGTGTGATATTTTCTAACCGAATTAATGTCTTAGTTTCACATTATATATTATCAGCATAATCACACCTCTTATGCCACCAAAGGGGTTTTTCCTCCATTTTCCATATAAATGGAAAACACATTTATTATTTTGCACTTACATATATCACATTTTGTATATGTACTTGTATATGTACTTCTAATCAGCATTACCTGATGTGTAATTATAAGAATACTATATTATTTGTCGCATATACTTTAGAGAACAGAGCAGGTGATGGGCCTTGCTCAAGTTATGACCTTATGACCTTCCAGTCAGTAACCCAATAATTTCCCAATATATATATATATATTTTTTTACTGATTTCAAGCATTATTTTTTATTATTCTATTTACTTCTTTCTAGATAAATGCTAAAATTAGCAAAAATCATTAATAGAAGAAGACTATTTCAATATTATTAGTAAAAAAAAAAAAAAAAGGCTAGAAATAGCCTTAATAATCTTATTTTTGTTTTGTTATAATCTTGTAATAGGAAATACTTGGTAAGTTTGTCCGTATTCAAGGTATTTCCACTTGCTAAAATGTCATTTTTGCAGTGTGGGATAAATAATAAATTATGGCCAGAGTTTAAGTACAAGACCTATTTTCGTATACTTTACCAATTCATTTATTGTTTTTCAGAACCAGATACTGTATCTCTAAGAAACTGTCTAGATGACTGGTTTAAACAGAAGAATCTGAAGCAGCCTGTGTTTGAGAACACAGAGGAGGCTCAAGGACAAAAAGTCATGTTTTCTGTCAACGTTTCCTGCTCAAATCCAAGTGAGGACAATACAATCAATACACTCTCTAAATGACAATACAAAATATATCTCTCACACATCTCTTTCTCTTTCAGACTGGGAAGAGAGCATGGAAGTTGCAAAAGAAAAGTTGGTCGATGAACTCAGGGAAAGGTTAAAGTGTCTTTCAGATTAAGGCAAAGAGCAGTATGAGATTTCTTCAACCAGCCCAAAAGAACCCATGTCACACCCCTCTTCCTGTAGCCGCCCGGATCAAATTCAAGGCCTTGATGTTCACATACAAGACCTTGTCTGGAACAGCGCCCCCTTCTTCAACACTATCCTTGAGACTTATGTTCACTCACGCAATCTGCGATCGCTTAACGACCGATTCTTAGTAGTTCCTACTCAGCGTGGCTCAAGGTCCCTTTACAGAACCTTCAAACGAACTGTTCTTCAGTGGTGGAATGAATTTCCAACGTCAATCCGGACCACAGGATCTGTCACTATCTTCAAAAAACAACTAAAGACCCACCTCTTCCATGAGCACTTAACTAAGCCCTAAAATGCCAACCCCACATTATTTAAATAAATAAATAAATAAATAACTTGCTTTGGCACTCACACCTCTAATCTGCACACTTTGCTTCTCTAGAACTCAATCTTGCATGGCAGCACTACTTGTATTGTTCTCCGATTGATATATCGCTTTGCTTGTATTTCCTCATTTGTAAGTCACTTTGGATAAAAGCGTCTGATAAATGAATAAATGTAAATGAGATTTGGTACAGAATTTTGTGAAATCTGGTACAGAATGTAATTGTTCTTGTGTAAATCATCATTTTCCAAGATAACAGTATTTTATGATGAACGCTTAACATTACCATGGGCATCATGGGCAATTACCAACTACTAAACTACTAACTAAGTTACTTTTTTAATTATTATCAGTGATCATCAACCATCAATGCACTTGTGTTAAGTTAAGCATGTGATACGATTACTGGGAACACGCTTAGCTTTCTGTTCCGTTGTTAAAACTTTTACTCTTTGTTCTTTTGTTAACACATTGTAAAAAAGAAAAGTTGACTTAACTTAAAATTTCAAGGCAACCTGCTGCACAGCTTTTTTGAGTTTCCTCAACTCAAGGTTAAAAATCGAGTTAAGTTACGTTGAGTAAACTCAAAAAAGCTTTGCAGTGAACACTTTGTTTGTTCCTCTTCCCAACCAGGTACAGACAGATAAAGCCCCTCAATAATCTCCCAAAATACCATTTGCGTGCACTTACATAGCTTTCCGAATAACAATTACTCGTATTCCTATGACTTTCTGAAAACCATATATGGAGTTGTTCCTGCCGTACATTCATATGCTTCCTGTTTATGCAAATATTAAATTTTTGAAAATTTGAACTAGTCTGTGTTATTTGCCAAACTCTCCCAAGGTGGGTGCGGGAAGTGTGTAGCGGGGCGCGGGCCCCATCTTTTTGTGTACTTACATTTTCTCTTTTCTTAAAAATCATAACGCGAAGATTCACAAATCCTAACAGTTTTTCCAGGATATCAATTCTCAGATCCTAACAACATGTCCCCAGGTTTTTTAAGACATCAACATTTTTAACGCCTCCGATCTTTCCCATTACTGTCCAATATCCAACGGATCTTTTCTATTTAAGACTTTAGAGAAAATTGTCCCTCAGCAGGTCTGTTCTTTTCTTAAGTATTTCAAGTGGGTTTTCCAGAAAAAAAAATGTCATGCTGTGGCCTCATGTCTACAGCTGAATCACAGCCATGCTGATAGTCACTGCAACAGAACTTTTGATTGTGCGATATTGCATTATTGAACACATTATGACTTTACCAATTAAGCTCACATGGTGATAGCTCAAAGAGAGAGATGATGAATATGGATCAGCAGTGGAGAAGGGGTCTCCCAAGTAGAGCCATTTGTCTAAATGCTGTGAGATCAAATATATACCCACTAAACCATTTCTGTGAAGATGAGCAGTGGTGTGCCCAGCTTTTAAGTCTTTAGATATTTGATTTGCTCCTTGGTGCAAAGTAAATGGTCAGACAAAAATATCTGTGAGAATAATATATTAAACATATAGACACAAATAAAACAAATGCAAAAAGAATGAACAAAATCTGATACATGCAGCAAAACCCTATCTGAACGGACACTAAATGCCCCATCTTTATATTCAGTTCCACGTACATGTCATTTGGAAACACAGGGTTAGCTTTCACTTCCATGCAGATGATACTCAATTATATTTTCAGTTCAGCCAGATTTAACGGCATAGTTGTGTTAAAAGTTTTGTCTTTAAAGTTCTGTGAAAAAGTATTTCCTCATTTCTTCTGTTTTTGTGTATATCTCATACGAAACAGTTAGATCCTCAAACAAAATACAACACAAAACAAAGGCAGCCTGAGTAAACACACAATACAGGTTTTATTCATTTATTTCATTGAAGCAGAAAACTTTATCGAACACCTATCAGTAATGTGAAAAAGTCATTGTTAAGTTAACTTTATTGTCATTCATCCCCATACAAAGTATACAGCTGAACGAATTATAGTTTCTCTCAGACCAAGGTGCTAAAAAAAACAAAAAAAATGAACAGTGCAATGTAACAACATATAACATATATAAGACATAAGGCACAATAGTACCACAAGGCATTTAAGGTGCTGTGTGCACAGTGGATGTAAACATATTTGCATGAATTTAGATATTTAAACAGATAAGAGCAGCTGGAGTGGAATGCAACAATGGATAATATGTTATGGACTAAAAGTACAGGAGTTAGGGATATGTATCGGCCGATGCATCTCTAAACGCTA
This sequence comes from Ictalurus furcatus, assembly GCF_023375685.1. Lineage (NCBI taxonomy): Eukaryota > Metazoa > Chordata > Actinopteri > Siluriformes > Ictaluridae > Ictalurus > Ictalurus furcatus. The sequence goes on from NC_071280.1 coordinate 8,823,206, forward strand.
TTTTTCCCGATATGGGCCATCGGCTGATAGTTTAAAAACATCTGATGTTCAGGGCCGATTATATCATGTCAATCAAAAGAGGGTGGGGAAACACATAAATTTCGTGCTGTGTGTAAAGAAGATGTCTCTTGTGTGGAATGACCACAAAACTGCCGTTTGTAATCTCTGTAAGCTCTGCACCGCTAAAATTTTACACTGGAAGTGAGCAGAGTGAAGTGGGAGTTTCGGCATCGAGTCAATTTTTTTTTTCTCACGCTGAGTTAAAGGGCCAGTATACCGTTGAAAGATTTAAATGAAGATGAGTGACAAAAAAGTATATATATATATATTGCACAGAAAAATATATTTGTAGAGTAGTATATTTCATATCCAGTTAATGTTAATATGAGTTAATATCATCAAAAAAAGTTTATTTTAGGCCTATATATTACCAGTTTGATGTTCAGTGATGAAGTAAAAATGCTTTTGTTTGTGGTCAGTGAATGTGAAGACTAACAGGAGGTTTTTTAGAATTCAGTCAATGTTAACATGAATTAATAACATTCAATAAGTTAAGAAATCTTATTTTAATTTTCAGAGTTTAGTTCATGTGTTAATGTTAATGTGAGTAATGTGTTTTCTGTTTATGAGACCAGTTACTGTGAAACAACTTGTTTAAATGGAGAGAATAAAGTTTTTATTTGCATTTCTTACAGAATCATGGAATTAATTATTATTAAAGGCATAAAAGGCAGAATTATCGCTATCGGTTATCGGTATCGGCTGAGAAATGTAGAAATTTTGTATTTTTAGTAAAATCGGTGCATCTCTAATATATATATATATATATATATATATATATATATATATATATATATATATATATATATACAAACACACACACTCACACACACATATATAAATATAAATATATAAAGTGATATCTGACGACTATAACCGGTGATATTTATACACATTATATGAATAAATAGTTGAATAAATAAATCGGAGGTACAGCAGTGATGATGGCTGGTATAAAGTGACGGTGCCAGTAAAGTAGCATTGAATGTCCATTGTCCACTGTATGTGTGTATTGAGGGGGGTCCTGTTTATATGGTGGATGGCAGCAGGGTGTTTAGGAGTCTGACAGCTTTGGGGGGAAAGCTGTTGCAGAACCTTGTAGTTTTGGTTTTGATACTGCAAAACTTTCTGCCTGATGGCGGCAGTAAGGACAGTCTGTGTGAGGGGTAGAAGGGGTTGTTCATAGTGGAGAAGGCTCTGCGTGCACAGCGTGTCTAGAAGATGTCCTGGACAGAGGGGAGAGAGACACCTATGATCTTTTCGGCTGTCCTCACCACGTGTTGTAGGGTCTTGCGTTCAGATGCTTTGCAGTTCCAAACCACACAGAGATGCAGCCTGCCAGAACGTTCTCCACAGTGCCTCTGTAGAAGGTGGTAGTATGGTTCTCTTCAGTCTCTGCAGGAAGTGGAGACGTTGTTGTGCCTTCTTGACTGTAGAGTTGGTGTTGAGAGACCAGGTGAGGTCATCAGAGAGATGCACACTGAGAAACTTGGTGTTACTAACCCTCTCCACCATGGAGCCAGTGGGGAATGGTCAATTGGCATCCTAATCTACAACCACCTCTTTTGTTTTTTCTACATTAAGTGACAGCTTATCTTCACAGCACCATGTCACCAGTTGCTCCACTTCCTCTCTGTATGATGCTTCATCATTTTCACTGATTAGTCCCAGCACTGTCATGTCGTCAGCAAACTTGATGATATGATTGGATTCAGACTTGGCAGAACAGTCATGGGTGAGCAGTATGAACAGCAGTGGGCTGAGTACGCAGCCCTGGGGGGTGCCCGTGCTCAACATGATGGTGCTTGATGTTCTGCTGCTGGTTTGTATTGTCTGTGGTCTCTCTGTCAGAAAGTCGAGAATCCAATTACACAGGGAGGTGTCAAGGCCAGAAGGAGGAGTTTCTTAACCAGCTTCATCATTATAGGAGTCAGTGCCACAGGGCAATAATCATTTAGACACATCACCATTGTCTTCTTTGGCACTGCGATGATGGTGTGTTTTTTTAAAGCTAGTGGGGACTACAGCTTGGCTCAGGGAAATGTTGAAATTGTCTGTGAGGACATCTGCCAGCTGATTAGCACAGTCCTTGAGAATGCGCCCTGGTATGTTGTCTGGGCCTGCAGCTTTGTGTGGGTTAACTCTGGACAGAATCCTCCTCACATCAGCTGAGTCCAGACAGAATACCAGAACACACTACATAACTTCCCGGCAGCAGGGGGTCACACACTACACTGATCTGACAATGACTCTGTCACCCGATGACTGTATCTGTTGTCCAAACTACTTTTTGTCACGAAACACATGTGAGAAGTCACATGGAAACATGACGCAAAAACCACACGTGAAACGGGAGTTGTTTATTTGAAGATGGACACAGGACAGAAACAAGCGGTGTGAAATGTTTGCATGATGATTTGTGCTGAAGAAACCCCCAAAACAAAAAGACAAAATAAAGAAAAGTTTTGCTGCTTTTCCTACCTCACAATGACCTCACCCCATGTCTTGCACTCTCATTGGCTGTAGGTCTTTCCGCAATCACTTCAGTGACGACACTTTTCACACCAAAAGATGTGGAGTCGCCCCAACAGCTCCAGATATTTCGCTGTTTGGCGTCGGCGAGCCTCTTTGATGTGTCGTTGAGTAGTTATCACCAATTGGCAAGCTCTGATTGCTCACTGATTTGCCTCAGATCAAAGGGTTTTTGTCTGCGAGCTCGGCGACTTGCAAATTCTGGCTTAAAATCATGTAGTGTGAACCAGGCTTTCAACATGTTCCATTTTCTGTGCTCTCCAAGCAGTCCTGCAGAACTGAAATGGCTCCTTCTGGCCAGATTCTGATGGTTCTGTGTGCTTGCTTGGAGCATTTCAGCAATGGTTTGTATGCTGGGAGTAGCATAACACAAAGATGATCTGAGAAGCCAAGGTGGGGATGAAGTATGGCCTTGTATGCCTCGTAGATGTTGGTGCAAACTAAGTCCAGCATATTATCTCCTCTTGTGGCAGAGTTCATGTGCTGATAGAACTTGGGCAGTACAGACTTT